>NW_024739278.1:0-9423 GCF_018991925.1 Homarus americanus | reverse complement strand
CTAGTTCTCCATCAAATCTAATTACACGTCTCTTGGCCCAAAAAAATCTATCGTCAGCCAACACATCCTCGGGGTGAAGGTAAGCAGGATAATCAAAAAGAATGATTTAGTACACTTCCCAATGGACTACACAGGTTTTTCAATGACTAGATTCTCAAAACCTTCTGTAGTTTAATATCTAACTGCTTCCTTATCCTTCACAGTAATATAAGGAAAATGTTACCTTGTTTAAAGAGCACTTGATACCCTTGATGGCGCTTAGTGAGTCTAACTGACCATTTTACCTTACATTGAAAATCCATGTCAATATTTTGGGGGAAGTAAAAACGTGGCCTACTTGAAGAGTTACTGCCATCTAAACCATCAATGGGGTTTACACTGGTTGTACTAATCAAGGTTGAAGAATGACTCGCACCATCAATTTTCCTTCACTTATCCACCAAGTGGGAAATATTATCTTCACTGCCTGTACCCTCTCTATTCCTCCCTTTATTCTAGTTTTTGCTATTAACAACTTTAAACGGCTCCTGTTCTTCACATTCACTGCTGCTAGACAGCTCCAAATCCGTCAACAGTCCTCCAGCAGTACCCTGGGCTACATTGCTGTGACTGCTGTATCCACCACCCAATTCTGTCATTGTAGTAAGCGACCTGCTCGTTGAAGCTCTTCCGCCAGCCATGACCGTACGTGTCCAGCCAGGGACGTGTGGGAGAGCGACCTGCACGTCCGACCAGTACGGCCAGCGTTCCAGAAGTGAGGTAACTGGACCAATCACCACACACGGAAAAGCAAGGACCGGATAAACGGTAGCCCTGTTGAGGGAGAAGAGGGAGATGTGGGGTGGGAAAGACTATTAGGTAGTTATTGAGCGTAAAAGTGATTTTAAAGGGGATAAATCAACACCAACATGTCACACAATGTTGGTGGTTAACACGAGCTTGTACCAGTGATGAGTTATGTGACGCATATTCATATTCCAGAATATTAGTGTGAATTAGTAATGGTTCTTGGGTCGACAGGATACTCTGGATATTAAAAAGCATTACAAATCTGTAGTTAATCATAAGACACGCACGGTATATGTAGTCTTATTATTTATAGATGAAAGAATCACTTCACCTGAGCACGAAAATCATTAGGGCCACATAAATAATACAGTGGCTGGTTCCTTTTATAGCAGATTTGCTGTTATTCAACAAGTGTGAAATGTTTCATAAGTACTTTTAAACTTTGAAAAGTTTAACAAGCATTTAGAAATATCCAAAAATAATTTTAAGATATTGCTTATCGTGTACAGTTCACCAAGAACTGCAGGGAACACAAAATATTCGTTATTCAGGCAAACACGTTCTAGTACTGTACGCTCATGAAAAAACATATTCGGCACCCGTATCATATTGTATCACTCAGTAAGGGTGCCGAATAATTTCTTAGTGAGTGGACATGTGTGTATCGTGCATTTATACATGTGTGTGTGTGCGTGTGTGTCTGTGTGTGTGCACAATTATCATGTACACCCACTAAAAAAATATTCGGCACCCTTACGGCGTGATAAAATATAACACGGGTGGGGCATTGTGGCAAAAATTAATTAACTTAAATCTTGGGAACGTTGTTGTTTATAAATTTCCTTGCTTTGATAATTAATGTGTACTCTAAGTAGGTTTATAGAAGATATATATATATATATATATATATATATATATATATATATATATATATATATATATATATATATATATATATATATATATATATATATATATATATATATATATATATATATATATGTATATATATATATATTTATATATATATATATATATATATATATATATATATATATATATATATATATGTATATATATATATATATATATATATATATATATATATATATATATATATATATATATATATATATATATATATATATATATATATATATATATATATGTATATATATATGTATATATATATATTTATATATATATGTTAGGGTGCGTCATACGGAGGCGAATTTTTATTTTTTTAGTTTGAAAAATCGGCCCATGGTATTAATGATGTAGTTCTATGTGCAGAATCATGTGATATCTTCAGATTTGAAAAGTTTTCATTTTTTGCTAGGTAAATTTTAACTTGAAATCTTATGAAAATTCAGTATTCCCACCCTTTTACCAACACCACTAAATAGCTTATTTAAAGTAAAGTAAATGTATCAGGTTAATTTTTTAGGATGGAAATGATCCAGAATAGTGAAACGAATGATCTTGACACATTTATTAAATTTAATATTCCTTTAGAAAACAAAATCATCAAATATAAAAACCGGTTTTACTACTACGACCCGGTGTTGCTGCACACCATAGAGAACATGTCTTTCTTGCTTCTGTTTCTACTCATCACCTCCCTGCTGACCACCTGAGCTCGGATGTAGCCTTCCCTCCTCTCCTGGCTGTACACGTGACTGCTGGCCTCGCTCACTTGCTGTACACAACGCTCTATACTCTGGGTGTGCGAGGGCCAGGCAGGGACATGCATGGGGTTGTCCATGAAAGCTCTGACTTGAATATTGGTGAGGCTGCAGGTAAGAGGGGGCTCACTGCCAGCCTGGATGTTATCCAAATCTATGAGATCAGTGAGGGTCTTGGCACCTAGATTGACTTCAGGAGTCTTCCTGACCCTGAAGGAATCGTCACCAGCTGATTCGTCATGCCCAGATCCTCTCATAAGTTTCATATCCAAGTACTTTTTGACTGCCACTCTTCTCTCCTCCTCATCCTTACTGCAGAGCATTGTCTGCAGAACTGTCTCGGGATGAGCATACCAGGAAGATCTCCTCACAGTCTGCTCCGCAATCTGAACAACCTTCCTTGGCTGACTCCTCAGGAGCTCAAGCTGGAAGAGAACATGCCTCGGACCTTCGGAGAACGATGACTTGACCTTGGTGTTGAACCAATTTGGCAAGTAGACCCTCACGATGAATTGGACAATAAGTCTCAGGTTGTGAAGCTGGTTCCTTTCAGTTTATGATGAGCTTCACCCAAATTCTGCAGAACCTGAGAGCTGCCAGAGCCACCTAGAAACATGACCCCAGTTTTGATGGCACTGTAAATCATGTAACCATAGTAATTGGCCAAGTACTCAGGTCGCTAATGACAGTATGTAAGCTCAACGAGAAGGCCAACTGGGTGATTTTTTCAAAGCTCGGATTTATTTCTAACTCAGTGGCAGAGTCCAGCATCTGCCAAGAGGAATGGTGACCATCTGCTGTTTGAGGAACTTTGCCATCCAGCGCCTGGATCAGATGTCTGAGTGGCAACTCGTTGGTGTGGAGGTCACAACAATCCAGACCAGCTTCCTCCCAATCTTCCGCTCTTTCCCATCCACTGTATGACCCCCCCTTGCCACCCTGTGTTCGTGTTGGTGCTGTCCCCTCCAATGGCCTGCAGGGTCTGGTCTACGTTCCTCTCTGAGCCAGTTCACAATGTTATCTGCCACTATCTCAGCTGGTTTCCTGATGTCATCTTTCTCTGGAGTGAAATGCCACAAATACTTCCCTCCTGGTTCACTGCAGCAGGAGTAGTGTTCCCCCTTCACCATGGCAGGGAACAACTTGTCAGAATCTCCAACTTTCATGAACACTTTAGTGTCATCCCTTCTCCCATCAAAGAACAAACAATTGATTCCATTTTCTCTTATCCCCTTATCGAACTCCTCTTCTAGGTTACTGACAAGTTTCTCCTGAGCTCTCCTTACTTTGTTATGATATATCACCAGGTGAACATCATCAGGTGTTATCAAACCACCGTCAATCCAGGCAGGTGTTGCTATCTCTGCAGTTTCTCTGAGACCAGTGTGGTGTCGCATGCTGGCCAGAGCTATGCTCGGGATATCTTTCCTATTTCGAATCTTATGCCTGGAAGGTTTGGGATCATTATTTTCTGGGTTAGGGACAAAGTCACCATTCTCCTGGTCAGCACTCGGATCAGCCATGGGGAAGTCATTAAACTCTGAATCAGCTTGACTCCAATCATCGGCCTTTTTTACCTCACTCTGGGCCTTCTCAAGTCTCTTTTCCTCGGCAACTCTTCTCCTCTTCTGCCTCTCTGTGGCAGCCTCCTGTCTCTTGGACTCCGGAATATCTTGGCTAGAAATCATGAGAGCCCCTATACTGCCAGTCTTCTCTCTCTATGCTTTGACAAATGCCAGTTCGATCACAGGAATCTTCAGTTCACGCTTGCAAATACAGGAGATGTGGGCCTCGGATTTACAGTCACGATCGCATCCAAACTCAGGACAGAGAACAATTGGGCACTTCTGTAAGCATCATGTCAAATAACTGGTCCAGTTGCTTGGCAAAGCTGTCCTTAACTGCAAGTTTTCCTCTCCCAAGAGAGATATCTCTTGCCTTTTCCCAACTGGCTAGCAGTCTCACTAATCTTCTTCTGACTTGTTATGACTGGAGGTTTGAACTGAGCGTTAGCCAGAGTGTACTGTGCCAAGACAGCTTTGGTCATATCACTGGCAATGTCTTTGTTTGTGTAAGTTCTTTGGTTCTTTCACTGATTTGCCTGATTAAAACACCGTATCTCAAAGCATCTCTCAATGTAGGCAACTCCGACTTCAGGAGCTCTCTCCCAGACCCAAGATAGTGACTGAGATGGCTGGATTTTTGGTTCCTCGTCCTGACACAAGCAGCCATCGCAAATATTATCAACTTATAAATGCATCAGAATATGAAACAGAAAAAAATATTGTTACTTGGGTTGTTAAAGAATGAAGTCAGAAAGCAATGTTCACTATTTAATTGTAATGCACTAATGCAGCTGTACGTTAGATTTTCGATAAATTTCACGCTAAAATTTACCTAGCAAAAGGTTGTAAAATATTGAAACTGAAATTATTTTCTGTTTATATACACTAAAATCTACCAAAAAAGTGATGGGCCATTAGTTTTAGCTGATCTTCCCTCCTATGACACACCCTATTGTAGTAGTAAAACCAAAAAGTTATCTCTATTTGACAAAAACGATTGATGATTTGTAAAAGCTTAAACTAAACAGGGATAATTGCCTAATATCGATAACTTCTATGTATTATTTTAAGCTTCTAACTGGCCATCGGCGATCATGTACTTCATCATATTAGGTATTAATGAATTGTGAAATAGAAAAGTTAAACTAACTTAACCTAACATTAACAAATATTAACTAAGTGTTATTTTTTTTGTACCTGCCAGAGGGTTGTGGGACCAGAGTGTGTTACCTGCCAGAGGGTTGTGGGACCAGAGTGTGTTACCTGCCAGAGCGTTGTGGGCCTAGAGTGTGTTACCTGCCAGAGGGTTGTGGGACCAGTGTGTGTTACCTACCATAGGGGTGCGGGCCCAGAGTGTTAACTGCCAGAGCGTTGTGGGCCCAGAGTGCGCTACCTGCCAGAGGGTTGTGGGACCAGAGTGTGTTACCTACCAGAGGGTGCGGGGACCAGAGGTGTTACTCCACAGAGCGTTAGAGACCAGAGTGGTGCTACCCGCCAGAGGGTTATGGGACCAGAGTGTGTTACCTACCCGGGGGGATGCGGGACGAGAGTGTGTTACCTGCCAGAGGGTTGTGGGACCAGAGTGTGTTACGTGCCAGAGGGTTGTGGGACCAGAGTGTGTTACGTGCCAGAGGGTTGTGGGACCAGAGTGTGTTACCTACCAGAGGGGTGCGGGCCCAGAGTGTGTTACCTGCCAGAGCGTTGTGGGACCAGAGTGCGCTACCTGCCAGAGGGTTGTGGGACCAGAGTGTGTTACCTACCAGAGGGGTACGGGCCCAGAGTGTGTTACCTGCCAGAGGGTTGTGGGACCAGAGTGTGCTACCTGCCAGAGGGTTGTGGGACCAGAGTGTGTTACACACCATGGGGGTGCGGGACGAGAGTGTGTTACCTGCCAGAGGGTTGTGGGACCAGAGTGTGCTACCTGCCAGAGGGTTGTGGTACCAGAGGGTGTTACCTACCAGAGGGGTGCGGGACCAGAGTGTGTTACCTGCCAGAGGGTTGTGGTACCAGAGTGTGTTACCTGCCAGAGGGTTGTGGGACCAGTGTGTGTTAACTGCCAGAGGGGTGAGTGAGGCGGTGTAGGTTGGAAGTGAGGCAGGAACACGAGTCTTGACCCTTAGCAAAATGAAGTGGGGAGATCATTAACCAACACGTCATCATTAGCCAGCACGTCACCATTAACTCGTCACGATTAACCAAGGCGTTGCCATTAACTAACACGTCACCATTAACTAACAGGTCAACATAAACCAACACGTCACCATTAACCAACACCTCACCATTAACCAGCACTTTACTCTTATGCTACACGTCACCATTAACCTACGAGTCAACATTAACCAACATGTCACCATTAACCAACGCGTCACCAAACACAGCAATAGGTGTGTGTCGTCCGCTGTAACATTATTTAAAGATTTATTTCGTTTTGTAATGAGGAACAAATATAACACAGACTCATCAGCTTCCTAATGGGACGACATAAAGGTGGTCAGGTATACTTCAGCCGGAGACAAAAATGAGCTTAGGTTAGGTTAGGTTAGGTTGAATTATTTCATGATAGTTTTGTTGGGTCGATTTCTTAGGTTATGTTGGGTTGGCATAAGTAGTTTAGGTTATATTATGTTAGGTTAAATAACTCATTGATAATTAGGTTAGGTTGAAATTACATACTGATAGTTAGCAAAACAAAATTAATGTGTGTACAGTACGTGTATGATACTCAAGGCTCCTGACAGGACAGTGTGTGCAAACCACAGCTTAATGTACAATACTACATAGAACTCATGAAAGTTCGCATCTGAACTGCAGCCTTACTTACTGAAGCTGTTTCAGAGAGTAGTGAGGGAAGCGCCATACTCTAGGTTCTTGAGATAACTTGATATACACGGTTCAGTAATCAATAGGCTGTTGAAAATCCCTTATTTTAAATTATTGTATCTTATGTCAAATTATTGTCAGTGAAACAGTAAGCTATCGTTGCTCATAACTTATGAGCAACGATATGTTATGAGTCATAACATAACGCGTTCAAATATTCAATTGATATATACAATCGTAACCAAAGGAGAGGAAAATATTTTATTTTTTACTTGTACCTAGTCTAAGGAATCTCATTGTTTATATTACAAAAACTGAAAGATGAGAATTTGTTCATTAGTTCATATAATACAAGTTCCAAATTTTATCCATATATATTGAGAAATATCCCATGTACTAATAAAACAAGTCATGATGCTATACACTGTAGAGCCGGGCATATTTATGACCCCTACAGGTAATTCATCATATCAGACTGCTGTACTATTAAGGTGTCAGGTGCCATTAACAACTAAGAGTGACAACAGACAATAAAAGGTGGCTTATTATTATAATACAAAGTAGTTATTTTTATGTGTCTTAATGCAACGTCATCCTTAAGGGAAGTGAATCCTGAAGCGTAGCAGTAGTTAATTTTCTTTCAATTATGAAATTATGATCAATCTGTAAGTGGTATAGATGGTAACAAGTGATCCTGGGCCCGGCTGCTGGCACGAGGAACAACATTGATGGCCATTAAAAATTTAGATTGTTTACGTCGAAATACTTTTACTTACGAAACACTGCTAGCTTGTATTGGCAAGGGCAGCCCGGAACCGTCAGGAACTCCGCCGATTGGATCCCATAGGCCACCCTTCTTCGCCAATCTCCTTAGGTGCTGAAGCAACTGAGGGTCTTCAGGACTCCGCCGAGAGGGCCAGAACAGCCGTCCTCACGCCCCCAACGAGTGATGCTAGCGAAGGTCCCGCTGGACCCCCGAGTAAGGTTGAGACTTTTCCTCTATTTCTCTTTAAGACAGAGAGGCAACACTGGCTAGTGACGCTAAGAGTATCTACTGTCATATCTTGATATATTATTACTTATTTTATAGTGGCGTCCACAACACACCGAGACTTTGGTGTTTGTTTCTGTGAGTTAAGGAGATACAGTGAGTCAACCTGAGACGTTAGTCAGCTGGTGCACAAGTTTTGAATTACGATCACAAGTACTCATATTTCATTATTTCTATTATCCTCGCTGGGTGGGTGATATAAACTAATGTTATAGTTATATAGTCCTAAGTAACTTATATAAAGTATATAGGCATATAGTCCCCAGTAATTCATGTAATGTTATAAGGCTTGTAGTTCCTAGTAACTTATTGCCGGATGCTTCCTCATTATGGTATAAGTAATATTAACATTAATTACCACTGGTTAGAGGTGTGGTGTAGATGTTTCATAGTTTAATATTTATAAACAGGCAGCTAATGAGGTGATAATCTTCACGGCCAGGAGGAGTGGTACTGACAGCCCGACGGTGTGTTCAGTGTATCAGAGGACTGTATCTGTTAACATATAGCATGAGACTTGGCCTGCTGCTGTACTGTGGCCCTGACAAGATCATGTAGTGCGGGACATCACCAGATACTCCTGCGTTGGCCTCAGACATATTCCCAAATTGATGCTGTGTCCTTTTACTGGTGGGTAGTGGACATGTTACTGCTCCAGTAGACATAAATTATAATTTATTTATTTCACGTTAGTGGGAGTAGTAAAAGTACCTTATATTCAGAGTAAAAGGAGGTATGACCTGAACGACTGGTGATAAGTATTCAAGGGTCTTATGCTGTGTTGGTGTGTGAGTTGCTACTGAGTGAGCCGCTGTCCACAAGGACCTCTACCCACACTACGCTCGACCTGTGGATGGGCCAGTAATTATGGTTACTCACTATACTATCACCATCGACCTGTACCAGCCACTTGTAATACCCAAAGCTCACTAGTAACGTCCATTATATCGTATATTAAATGTTCATCTCTTTATTTGTACGCCATTCCATGCTAGATTATACGAACCTGGCATGCTATCACCGTGATACGAACAGTAGGCATGATACAGCCGCCATAGGCATGATAGGTAAGGTAGAATGTAAACCAGCTTATTCATGCTACCCGTCGTCACCTCCTCCAACATTCATCCGGCGCATATAGAGCGACGACATCCACTCCTACGTGTCATCCATCAGTCCAAGTAAAATAATGATTACCACATCCATAGTGGATTATATAGCACACACACACACATAATAATGGAAGCCCCTCGAAATCGAGGATGGCCGGCCTAAGGGCCTCCTAGGCGTGAATTTGTTAAAGTGTAGAAGCTGTCGCCAACACAACAACCTCACCCTAAGTTAACGAGCTGCATGACCCAGTGTCAAGGAATAGTCCGAGAAGACTGGACAGCTCGCCAACTGCACTGGGTAACCATTACCCCGGAACACGATCCGCAAATCGATTAACATCCAGAGTACCAATTACTGCTGGGTAGACAGAGGCAAATGGCGTAAAGAAACTTGCCCATAG
>NW_024739277.1:0-7292 GCF_018991925.1 Homarus americanus | reverse complement strand
ACATTATAACACGTGGGGAGAACATTCTAACGTGGAGGGGTATTCTCAACGCCATTGTCTTCATTTCTTTCTTCTACCTCCTCTCCTCCCCTACTCCCATTCTCCTCCTCCTCCCTACTTGGTGGGGTTATATTGGGATTAGGTTAGATAAGTTAGCCCATTGGGTTCGTACTCGGTCGTACCGCCACTTAACGCCCTGTCTGAGGAGATTGCAGCCGCATCAGCAGAACCGTCCCCGGGGATGATGTCCTGATGGTTTGATATCACAGTGATCCTGTGATACACATCACCCTCCTCTGAGTGGTCCATCACTAAAGTGGATGGGCGTCGTTAACCCATGACCCCTTGTTCGCGACAAACATCGTCTGGTCGCAACACGACGCGGGTAAACAGTCTGTACCGAGGATCCGGAAGGTCCACCATTAATCGCTGCTATGATCTAGGCGGAGCACACTACTTCTGTGGAGAACATTTAGTGTTTGGTGGAGAACATCTATCAAGGTGAAGAACACTTACATCTCTGCCAGGATCTTTTAATTCACTACTCCAAATCGGTGGATACAGAACTCCCTCGCCCAGCCACTCACCTCAATGGTCACAACTGTTTACTAGACAGGTCATCAATCCGGGACATCTGATCAGTGCCTGGGTGACACCTCCTGCTAGGTCACTTGATCAACGAACCGCCCGACCGTGACCTCAGAACACAGGTCACCCAATTGACAGTACCACCACACATCACAGCAGACAACGTAAACAACAAACAAGTCAGCAGCTATCAATGGGACAGAGTCCGTTTCCCACAATCGGCACAATTTCCAAGGACCTGCCACCGCCTACCTGATGGGGACCAACCTCCCTGGAGTGAAGCAGGCAGCACAATCACCATTAGCAGGACACGCAGGCTCGGCATGTCTGACTCACTTCGACCCCACAACTCACACAAACACTCTCCACCTCCTCCACAAACACACACCTTCCAGACTCTCCCTCCACACAAGCACCCACACCCTCCCACCCCTCCTCCACAAGCCCACCCACCTCACCCTCTCCACTCCCACTTACCGCTCTCACCTCTCCTCCACACAACACCCCTCTCCTCTCTCCACACAACACCCCACCTCTCCCCTCCTCCACACACCCTCTCCCACCCTCTCCTCCCCACAAACACCCCACTCTCCACCCTCTCCTCCTGGCCCCACCTCTCCACTCTCACTCCCCAAACACCCCTCTCCCACCTCTCCTCTACAAGCACCCCACCCTCTCCAACCCTCTCACCCCCACACAAACCTCACCTCCTCCACCCCTCTCCACTCCCACACAAACACTCTCTCACCCTCTCCCTCCCCAGCTTACCCACACTCTCACCCTCTCCTCCCCCAACTTACCCTCTCCACCCCTCCTCCCACACACAACACACACTCCTCCACCCTCTCCTCCCCAAACCCACCCCCTCCCCACCCTCCTCCCACAACCTCCAGATGGCTCTTCCTTCTGCACACAGGTTCCAGCCCCAAGTGAACAGTATTATGAAACATTAAGCCACACGTATATCACACTCACTTGTAGACGAAGTATAAACATTACTCCTCGTATCAATAACTCAAGTTCAGAATAAAATCCACGTAGACAGAACACAAATTTACCATAAAAATTTGACCATAACACAGACCTATACCACCGAGTCATAAAAACTACATAAACTTATACTGAATCTTTCCAAAATATGAAGATGTACCACGTGTGACAGGCGTGTCTCACGGTGCCCAGACTTACCCTCAACTAACTCCACAGTTCATCATTAACATACATAACAGGGTTGAAACCCCCTATGAACGGTCTTTAATACCTTAAATATCCACACACACACAGAATTGTGAAGTAAACGTTTATTTTCCTGGCTCATTCCTGGCTACACCTTCACTGTTTACGAGGCGCTGAGGCCTGCACGATGTGACAGGCAGCCCACCTAGTGGTTCCTGTGACGGCTGGACTAGGTTTGGACACACACACACCTAGTAAACACACGCGCGTGTTCGAAAATTCTACCGCCTCTTTCAAAACCTTCTTTACATCTTTTTAATTTTGGAGGCAGTTTCATAAAACTTTAATCTGGGAGGATGGTCGTAATAGTGGTGATAAAAGAGATTAAAAACCTCCAAAAGCACAAAAGAGCTTTGGAGGAGGAAAGGAGGAGGGCATCCATCCTCCCCTCACCACTACACCCCGCTAGTCTTCATCATCATCACCAGTCCCTCGCCCCTAGTTACTTTTGTTCTCCCACCACCACCTATCTTCTCCCCACCACCACTCATCTTCTCCCCACCACCACCCATCTTCTCCCCACCACCACCCATCTTCTCCCATCACTCACCCATCTTCCCCATCACATTCTCCCCACCAGACACCCATCTTCCCCCACCAGCCACCCATCTTCCCCACCACCACCTATCTTCCCATCACCACCCATCCTCTACCTACCAACCACTACATGTATCTCCCATCACATTCTCCCACCAGACACCCATCTTCTCCCCACCAGCCACCCATCTTTCTCCCCACCACCACCTATCTTCTCCCATCACCACCCATCTTCTACCTACCACCACCACATGTATCTCCCCATCACATTCTCCCCACCAGTCACTCATCTTCTCCCACCAGCCACCCATCTTCTCTCCCCACCACCACCCATCTTCTCCCCACCACCACCCATCTTCTCCTACCACCACCCATCTTCTCCCCACCAGACACCCATCTTCTCCCACCAGACACCATCTTCTCTCCCCACCACCACCCATCTTTCACCTACCACCACCCATCTTCTCCCACCACCACCCATCTTCTCCCTACCACCACCTTCTCCCCACCACCACCCATCTTCTCCCCACCACCACCCATCTCTCCCCACCACCACCCATCTTCTCCCCACCACCACCCATCTTCTCCCCACCACCACCCATCTTCTCCCACCACCACCCATCTTCTCCCCCACCACCACCATCTTCTCCCCACCACCACCCATCTCCCACCACCACCCATCTTCTCCCCACCACCACCCATCTTCTCCCTACCACCACCCATCTTCTCCCCACCACCACCCATCTTCTCCCTACCACCACCCATCTTCCTACCACCACCCATCTTCTCCTACCACCACCCATCTTCTCCCTACCACCACTATCTTCTCCCACCACCTATCTCTCTCCCCCACCACCACCCATCTTCTCCCCTGCCACCCCATCTTTCTCCCCATCACCACCCATCTTTCCTACCACCACTACATGTATCTCCCCATCACATTCTCCCCACCAGACACCCATCTTCCCCACCAGCCACCCATATCTTCCCCACCACCACTCATCTTCTCCCCATCACCACCCATCTTCTACCTACCACCACTACATGTATCTCCCATCACATTCTCCCCACCAGACACCCATCTTCCACCAGCACTCATCTCCACCACCACCTATCTTCCCTATCACCACCATCTTCTACCTACCACCACTACATGTATCTCCCCATCACATCTCCCCACCAGTCACTCATCTTCTCCCCCAACTAGCCACCCATCTTCTCCCCCCACCACCACCATCTTCTCCCTACCACCAATCATCTTCTCCCCACCATCATCTATCTTCCCTCAACCAGACATCCATCTCTCCCCACCACCACCCATCTTCTCCCCACCAGCCACCCATCTTCTCCCCACCACCACCCATCTTCTCCCCATCACCACCATCATGTGTGTGTGTGTGTGTGTACCATAGTTCAAACAGACATGAATATCCACACACACACACAAACAGTGACTGTCGAGATACAGTTTAATAAATGGACGCTGCGCCGTCTTTGTTTTCTACTAAGTAAAGTACTTTAAGGAAGGTGAGGAGGAGGGAAGGGGTGAGAAGAGGAAGGAAGGGGGAGGAGGAGGGGAGGAAGGGAGAAGGGAGGGGAGAAGGAGGGATGGAGGGAGAAAGAGGGGAGGGAGGGGAGAGGAGGGAGGGGGGAGGAGGGAGGGAGGGGGAGAAGGAGGAGGAGGGGAGGTAGGAGGAGAAGGAGGGGAGGCCAAAAGTTGATTCACAACCATCATAAAAAATTGACGAATGGAAGACTCCCCAGCACTACAGCCCTTGTGTGTGTGTGTGTGTGTGTGTGTGTGTGTGTGTGTGTGTGTGTGTGTGTGTGTGGTGTGTGTGTGTGGTGTGTGTGTGTGTGTGTGTGTGTGGTGTGTGGCGTGTGGCGTGTTTGTGTGGCTAAGGTTATGTTTAGCGTGGTGATGACGACGCACATGATTATCAATGATCCCGTGTTAGTGTGTAGAGGAGGAGGTGATGGTGGTGATGGTGATGTGGGATGATGATGATGGTGGTGGTGATATGTGGTGGTGGTGGTGGTGGTGGTGGTGGTGGTGGTGGTGGTGGTGATGGTGGTGGTCGGTGGTGATGGTGGTGGTGGTGGTGATGATGGTGTGATGATGGTGGTGGTGGTGGTGGTGGTGGTGATGATGATGATGGTGGTGGTGGTGATGGTGGTGGTGGTGATGGTGGTGATGATGGTGGTGGTGGTGATGGTGGTGGTGATGGTGGTGGTGGTGGCAGTGGTGTGTGGTGGTGGTGGCAGTGGTGGTGATGATGGTGGTGGCAGTGGTGGTGATGATGGGGTGGCAGTGATGATGGTGGTGGTGTGATGGTGGATGGTGGTGATGATGGTGTGATGGTGGCAGTGGTGGTGGTGATGATGGTGGTGGCAGTGGTGGTGATGATGGTGGTGGCAGTGGTGGTGATGATGGTGGTGGTGGTGGTGATGGTGGTGATGATGGTGGTGGCAGTGGTGGTGATGATGGTGGTGATAGTGGTGGTGATGGTGGTGGTGGTGATGGTGGTGATGGTGGTGGTGGTGGTGATGGTGATGATGGTGGTGGTGGTGATGGTGGTGGCAGTGGTGGTGATGATGGTCAGTGGTGGTGATGATGGTGGTGATGATGGTGGTGGTGGTGGTGGTGGTGATGATGGTGGTGATGGTGGTGGTGATGATGGTGGTGGTGGTGGCAGTGGTGGTGGTGACAGTGGTGGTGATGATGTGGCAGTGGTGGTGATGATGGTGGTGATGTGGTGGTGGTGGTGGTGGTGGTGGTGGTGGTGGTGGTGGTGGTGGTGGTGATGATGGTGGTGGTGGTGATGGTGGTGGTGATGGTGGTGGTGGTGATGATGGTGGTGGTGGTGGGAGAGATCATCTATCGTGTGTGTGTATGTGTGTGTTTGTGTATACGTGATTGTAACCGTGTGTATGTGAGTATGTGTATTTTCGCATTGCCATCATCACGCACACCACCCAGTCAACTGTTGAGAGAGAGAGAGAGAGAGAGAGAGAGAGAGAGAGAGAGAGAAGAGAGACTTCACAAACTCGGTCTGGCAAAGTTGAAATGTTTGACTTAATTACTTGCCGAGTATTCACAAGTAACTGAAGGTCGAATAAATTAACTGTTATCGCCAGTTCATTATAATACACCAGTCGGGAGCACAACCCAAGCTGTTTGTTCAAGTCTGTCGAATGTTTGGGATACTTCAGAGTCCTCCCCATCCATTACTGAGACGATCTGGCTGTGAGGATTCGCACGGGGTAGGGGTAGGGTCTTCGAATCAGTTCTTGTATTTGGATTAGAGAGGTTTTTCTAATCTTTATTCTGAGATTGAAAGATTGGAAGAGGATGATGTATTGTGTTTGTAGTCGAGGATTAGCGCAAAGAAGGTCTCTAATCAGTTGACGGGATTGGAGGAGAGTTTAGAGTCTGTTAGGGTTTGAATTGAGTTGAAACAGTTTATTTAGCCATAAAACACAGATACAGAGTGGATAAATACAATATTAACATGGCTTGAAGTTGAGAACCTGAGCTCTTCTTTGAGGCACCTGATATATAATTACATTTATCTCAAGGAAGTATTATGTAACATTTAGTATCATCTGGAATAGTAATAACAGTATGGTATAAGAAACATCTCATAATGTTACCACGTTATCACTTCAATATTTATTTATTTTATTTTATTATTATTATTTTTTAGTTTATATACTTATATATATATATATATATATATATATATATATATATATATATATATATATATATATATATATATATATATATATATATATATATATATATAATCATTAGGAAAGAAAATGAGTTCACAGCTTCACAGTCTGCACTCACCCTGAAGATGTAATTACACGAAAGCGCTTTGGGAACTCTGTGCTTTTCCTCAGGTTATCAACATACTCAGATCACCGCACCTACAGTGATTTACTTGCATATACATATATATATATATATATATATATATATATATATATATATATATATATATATATATATATATATATATATATATATATATATATATATATATATATATATATATATATATATACAAATTACAGTGGAATTGAAAAACATAAACATAATGGGGGAGCAGTACAATCTGGGTTGTACAGTAATAAGGTTGAACAAGAGGACAGAGCTGTCAGGATTATGTCTAGTTGGCAATTATGTTTATTGCAATGGTAATTACTTATTTATTACATGATAATTTCCTATAAAACGATTTTGATGGTACAATAAAGGCAGGTACTGTAAATATAGTAAGTGTTACAAGAAGTATAATGCTTGACAATAGATATTTGTTAAGAGATGATTTAAAGCGTAGTCTTTGCCGGGTGGGGGGTTGTTCCACACCTTCACACAGTGATATTTTATGGAGGTCTGGGACTGAGAGGAGCGCATGGGGGTGGTCTTAGTAGCTCGGTGCCTTAAGTTGTATCTCTGATTATTCCGGAACTGGAAACAATTATTGTCAAGCAAGCGATTGATAGATTTTGTAAACAAAGAGGCACAGCAGTAACTGTAAATATCTTTCGAATTTTAAAAAATTTCAATATAGCAAATTTTTCATTTGTGTGATCTGTTTTTCAAGTAGGTCATTGTCCGTACAACCCCTTTGTGCAGTGACCAGAGATTGTGTTTTGAAGAGCCAGAGGCCCCCAGTGACAGTGTATCAGGTGTTGGTAAACAAGATCATGATAGATTTTCTATTGCTGTGAGAGGAGGGTGTAGGTGTAAAGTATGGGTGTAGTGGGGTAGGTGGAGGGGTGTAGGGGTGCAGGGTGTAGGGGTGGTGTGGGTGGGGTGGGGTGGGGCAGGAGTGGGTGTGTAGGGGTGTAGGGGTAGGGGTGGGGTAGGGGTGGGAGGGGTAGGGGTGAGGGGTGGGGTGTAGGGGGTGGGGTGGGGG
>NW_024739276.1:0-5880 GCF_018991925.1 Homarus americanus | reverse complement strand
GATTTGCGGATCTTATTTTGGAATAATGGTTAGCCAGTGCAGTTGCCGAGTTGTCCGGTCTTCTCGTACTATTCATTGAAACTGGGACATACAACTCATTAACTTAGGGTGTGGTTGTGGTGTTGGCGACAGATTCTAACACCTTAAACAAATTCACGCCTAGGTTGCTCTAGAGCCGGCCATCCTCGTACACGAAGGGCAACCATTATTGTTACGTGTATAATATTACCATCACTACCACAACCAGCATTATCACTACTATTGTCATCTTCTCAACTATCACCATTCCTTCCCTCTTCCTCCTCCTGCCTCCATATTTTAATAATTATCGTCTCAATTATTATTATTATCATCATTATTTTTATTATTATTATTACCGTATTATTATTATTATTATTATTATTATTATTATTAACAATACAACATGTGGCTGGAACAACAGTAGAAATTAGAAATAAGATAAAAAGTTGTATTAAATTAACAATTAAAACACAAACAAGAACCACAGGTACAAGTCGATCAGTTTTTTATCATGAGAGAGAGAGAGAGAGAGAGAGAGAGAGAGAGAGACCCTGACTCACTGTTACGTTATGACAAAGTTGTTGGTAAATATATGGTATGGAAATTGTGTTGATACTCTCTCTCTCTCTCTCTCTCTCTCTCTCTCTCTCTCTCTCACACACACACCAACCACAAACAAACAACACATCACAAACAAACAAGCAAGCAACAACACAACACAAACAATAATGACACCACAAAAAACATCATTCTAAAAAACAAACATAAAAACAATAAAACAAACATACCAACAAACAAACAATCAAACAAACAAATAATAAAACGAACAAACGAAGAATAAAACAAAACAAACAATAAAACAAACAAACAAACAATAAAACAAACATACATACATAAAAACAATCAAACATAAAAACAATAAAAAAACAGACCCTCTTCAACAAACCACCACCACCAAGGACTTCACTAACCTACCACCTCCACCACCACCTCCTACAACACTATTTATAATCCCAAAACTTCCCAAAGGTCACTCCTGCCTCGGTGACCTTTGGGGGTTAACACTGCCCACTGGTCTAGATCTGGCGAGAAAACTGCCCCCACCCAAAGGTCACTTGTTGGGTGTCACAAAGCGCCTGCTGGGTGATTTAGGTGAGTCTTCCCCCGCCCTCCCCCATCCCCCCTCTCCAACCCAGGGTTCACAGTGTGTAAGGTTAAGGCGTTTGAATTTTAATTTAGTTGATGATGGTATAATGCAGAGGAGGAGGAGGAGGAGGAGGAGGAGAACAAGGAGAAGGAGAACAAGAACAAGAACAAGAAGACCAAGAACAAGAACAAGAACAAGAAGGCTAGATTACGTTAGGTTAGGTTAGGCTAGATTAGGTTAAGTTAAGTTAGGTTAGGTCTGGTCAGGTTACATTATGCATGAAGGTATTCATTTATATGTATATTTATGATCTACAGGATCGTTTATGGCCAGTCAAAGGCTTCTAGAAAAGATTAATACATAGAAGTTATCACTAATGGCCAATTATCCCTATTTAGTGTAACATACAGTATATATTAGGTGGAGTTCCGCTTTTATTTGTTTGTTTTCGTATTATTTAAGTCATTTATTTGTTAACATTTAGCTTAGAATAAGTAAATATTATACAAAACAAAACATTGAAAAACTCACAAGTGAATTTGTAACATATAATCAAGTCGAGATAACATTACCAATACCACGTGCTGGTCAAGCTCCGAAAGAGCTGTCCGGGGGTCTAGCTAACCTCTGGTCGGGGCTTGACCAGCACGAAAAAAAAAAAAAAAATTTTTACTAAACGTGATTTTGGCAACCTGTGGTGTAATAGTCAGCATGCTCGCCTTGCATGAGAGTGGACCCCTGTTCGATTCCCGGACGAAGTGAAACTATGAGCATTTATTTTTTTACGACATTTGGCTTTCTATTTACCAGTAAATGGGAACCTAGATGTTAATCGATTTGCTGATCTTATTCTGGAATAATGGTTAGCCAGTGCAGTTGGCGAGTTGTCCGGTCTTCTCGGATTATTCATTGAAACTGGGTCATACAACTCGTTAACTTAGGGTGTGGTTGTGGTGTTGGCGACAGATTCTAACACCTTAAACAAATTCACGCCTAGGTTGCTCTAGAGCCGGCCATCCTCGTACACGAAGGGCAACCATTATTGTTACGTGTATAATATTACCATCACTACCACAACCAGCATTATCATTACTATTGTCATCTTCTCAACTATCATCATTCCTTCCCTCTTCCTCCTCCTGCCTCCATATTTTAATAATTATCGTCTCAATTATTATTATTATCATCATTATTTTTATTATTATTATTACCGTATTATTATTATTATCATCATTATTTTTATTATTGTTATTACCGTATTATTATTATTATTATTATTATTATTATTATTATTATTATTATTATTATTATTAACAATACAACATGTGGCTGGAACAACAGTAGAAATTAGAAATAAGAAAAAAAGTTGTATTTAATTAACAATTAAAACACAAACAAGAACCACAGGTACAAGTCGATCAGTTTTTTATCATGAGAGAGAGAGAGAGAGAGAGAGAGACCCACCGTTAATAAAGGAACCTTGAGCATCACTCCTATATATTACTGACGAAGAAAAAGTAATAATAACTTTTAGAAAATTCAGAGACCCGCAGACCCACTAACACACAAGACCCGAGCCATTTATCACCACACACTGAAGGACCATGACATACCAACCTGGGGGGTCTTGTGTCTGTCTGTCTATTTATCTATCTGTCTATTTGATATATTCATCTGTCTAAGTGTATGTCCATTTCATTATATATTTATTCGTGTATTTATCTCTGTCTGTCTGCCTGTTTGGTCGTTTATCAAAATTATCAAACAGCAGGTGGAGTGGGGAGGGAGGGAGGGGGGGGATGATTCGCAGTTTCGCCACCTAGTCCATTAAGTTAACCTAACATTAAACTAATGTAACCTAACATAACGCAAAGCTAACCTAACCAAACCAAACCAAACATTAACCTGCCCTATCTTTATAACACTTATCCTAACATTAACCGGATATCATAAAGTTAAGGAGCCATCCCTTGTTTCAACCTAACCAAACCTAACCTAATTAAAACCTAATCTAACCCAATTTAATCCAATTTAACCTAACGTAACCTAACCTAACTCAATCTAACTTAAACTAGCCTAACCCCCCGTTTAGAGTTAAGGTACTTAATCACCAAGCGAAATATGCGGGGATTCCTAGTCTTCAAGAGATCCCTAACACAACCTAACATCATCATCATCTACTTAATTAATAAAACCTAACTTAACCTAAACTAACCTAACCCTCGGAAGGAGTTAGAAAGGGCTGCATAATCACCGATCAAAAATTTATAATGAGAAAAGTTATAAGAAACGATGAAGGACTAAAAGTTAATGGTAACGTAGTATCAAATATTCGATATGCAGATGATACTGGTCTGAACTCGGGATAGTGAAGAGACGGTATTAAACTATGATGAACAAGACTAGTGACCAAGACGGTGAATAATGTGGCCTAGGGTTAATGCTGTATATAAAGACGGGAATAATGGTTATTTTTAATGTCAAACCAAATCCTAAAAGATGATGACAGGGAACTTAACCCAGCTGTTATAACCTTTAACGATGGTTTAAGCTATAAATCTTTAAGGACGTTGGTTTAAACAATAACATTCGAAGGATGATAATTAAAGCTAAAAATCCTCAAGAGGTTAGTTATTGCATCATCCTGAATGGTGGAAACTATTGTGTATTTTGTAAGTAAACATTATGTGTGATGGTCGACCTACGTGCCCCGCCAGCAGGGAAGACAGCAGTAATGTACGACACAGTGGTAGGTAAGAAACATTGTCTTGGGTCGTAAGGTAAGGGCGACGACACCTGCCACAAGTCACACGCCCATCCGAGGACAGGATGTAATGTGTGTGTGTCCGGAGAATGGTGGGTGGGGCGCACAGACACGTGTAAGGAGCTTGTAAATGGATCTTTGGCTACGTGTGTGGTGGCCGCAGTGGACACGGGGAAGGGGAGGGAGTGTGGAGACCAGCCGACCTTCACTAATTACGTTAAGAATATATGTGAGAATCTATCGACGAAGTAATAGTCTGTCGGTGGAGTGAGTAAGTAAGTAAATGTGTGTGTGATCGGCTGGTGTCGTCGGTACACCCAAGGCACAGTCAGGGGTCTACCATAAAACACACTGCCAGTACTGGTAATGAGCAGCGTTTGGCCTTCTCCTCACAGTCATAAAACTCCTTCGCCAGACGTACGGTCGCCTTTGACACACAAAAATGCAATCATTCATTAAAACGTAATTGGCTATAAACTTTTGAGTGTAAAATACCCATTTATTGTGAACTTAACAAATTGGTAAATCAGGTGTGTTTATGTAAGCTTGGGTCAGTAGTGTTAAATTTACTGCTGACTAATTATATTATTTTTAAACCAGTATTTATATGTTATTATTACAGTTAAAGTTAAGTCGTTATCATATTTAAAGGTCATCATCATTATCACCATTCATCATCATCATCATGTAAAGTATTAATAAAAATGAAAAAATACGTAACGTATACCAGAACTAAAACGTTTGCCGGATATATGAACTAAACCGTCTGCCGGATATATGAACTAAAACATTTGCCGGATATATGAACTAAACCGTCTGCCGGATATATGAACTAAAACATTTGCCGGATATATGAACTAAAAACGTTGTCGATATATGAACTAAAACATGTGCCGGATATATGAACTAAAACATTTGCCGGATATATGAACTAAAACATTTGCCGGATATATGAACTAAAATATTTGCCGGATGTATGAACGAAAACATTTGCCGGATATATGAACTAAAACGTTTGCCGGATATATAAACTAAACCGTCTGCCGGATATATGAACTAAAACATGTGCCGGATATATGAACTAAAACATTTGCCGGATATATGAACTAAAACATTTGCCGGATATATGAACTAAAACATTTGCCTGATATATGAACTAAACCGTTTGCCGGAGATATCATATAAAAAACCCTAACTACAGAACCAGTTAAGTGACGTGCCGTGTTATGGACTCTTCTGGAACTGTGATTACAATAATTATTCTCACACGACGCAGTGACGTCACGCGGACAATGGCGGAGAACAGCTGACGTCGACTGTTATTACTGTATAACTGAATACGTGTAATACCATTGAGAAGAGAAGAGAGAAATCATTAACAACAGGTACCAAACAAAACTCACTAGACCATTACATGTTCCCGCCGCCTATACAGTAGAGCAACATAGGTAATTATAATTACCCGGACTTATAAGGCAATTCATTTGATTTATTTCCCAGTTTGACCAGTGGCTGTCCAGTAGTCTCTTAAAGTATAAACATGCTCAGGATTCAAAGTGTACTCGTATCTGCCCTGTTAAGTGTACTTGTATCTGACCTGTTAAGTGTACTTGTATCTGTCCTCTTAAGTGTACTCGTATCTGTCCTGTTAAGTGTACTCGTATCTGTCCTGTTAAGTGTACTTGTATCTGTCCTCTTAAGTGTACTCGTATCTGTCCTCTTAAGTGTACTCGTATCTGTCCTGTTAAGTGTACTTGTATCTGTCCTCTTACGTGTACTTGTATCTGTCCTCTTAAGTGTACTCGTATCTGTCCTGTTAAGTGTACTTGTATCTGTCCTCTTAGGTATACTCGTATCTGTCCTCTTAAGTGTACTCGTATCTGTCCTGTTAAGTGTACTTGTATCTGTCCTATTAAGTGTACTTGTATCTGTCCTCTTAAGTGTACTT
>NW_024739275.1:0-16334 GCF_018991925.1 Homarus americanus | reverse complement strand
TGTGTGTGTGTGTGTGTGTATGTGTGTGTGTGTGTGTGGAACAGGAGGAAGGGTTACACAGGTAGTCGGGAAGGTACAGTAGATGTTTTGCTGGACTGATGCTGGGAATTAAATACCTACCTCTCGTGTCTTGGGTGGTCCTGTCTGGTGATCAATGTCTCTGTTGCTCTGTGTGTGTGTGTGTGTGTGTTGTTATAGGCCTCAAGAGATTTATTTTGTGTTAAGGGTTACTCTTTGATCACCTGACCTCGCCTTGCCAGTATGGGTAATCACGACTAACCCGCACTCGCATATGTGGAAAAGGCAGTAAGACAATGATGATGATGATGATGATAATGATGATGATAATGATGATGGCTTGCTATTCCTGTAACTAACGTGATTTATTGTGAGTGAATCCACTTGTTGGCGTGTGATGAGAGGAGTGTGTGAGTGTTGAGTTCACGAGTGACTTTTACGTTTTTTTGGGGTGTTGTTTAAAGTGTAATGAGTATGAGTCAAGTGTATGGGTGTCTAGTATGAGTCATTGTTTTATTTGTAGTATTGGAGTACGATTATTTTAACCCCCGTGAGTACAATGATTTAAACTTCTTGAGTACGATGCCTTAAACCCTTTGAGTACGATGACTTTAACCCCTTGAGTACGATGACTTTAACCTCTTGAGTACGATAGCTTTAACCCTTTGAATACGATGACCGCAAGACTAACATTTTTAAACCATCCTTCACTTTAAACTCCTCTGACGCACTATACCACAAGCCACCGAACAGAATTTGATCCCACTTCACCCTAAAGTCTATAGACGCCACAATATCCCACAATAAACAACCACAAGCCACCGAACAGAATTTGATCCCACTTCACCCTAAAGTCTATAGACGCCACAATATCCCACAATAAACAAAAGAAGGGCGACTGTCAACAAATAGATCCTCAGCGATAACATTAAATATACCAAAGACCTGATAAAATAAAATAAAACAGCTGAAATAAACAATATCAGTGGTAGTAGTAGTACAGTAACAGTACAAATTCCAATACCAGTAACAGCAACAGTAACAAAAGTAGCAGTAGTAGTAATAGTAGTAGCTTTAGTAGTAACGATAATTGTACCTGAGAACATAATGGCAGTTATTTCCGTAGATGCAAGTAAGAGTGAATATATCAGATGTGTGTGTGTGTGTGTGTGTGAGAGAGAGAGAGAGAGAGAGAGAAATAGATAAAGGGATAACTCAGGTATCAATTGTCTACAAGAAGGTTATACTTAGTAGTGCTATTGTAATAAACATATGATTTCAATGATGGCGAGATGGGAACACGTTTTCACACAATGATTTAAGTAATTTAGAAGTAGCTGGCATCTACTTACATTTACATTGGTCCTCTTATGAGCCAGAAAATGCTTAGGTTGTGTAAATAAACAGATTTTGATAATAATTCTTTTTTTTTTGGGGGGGGGGTTTACATTGCTTCCTCAGGGTCTCTCTTGGTGGTTATGTTCAAGTTCAAAGGTTGATTGAACTTTAATAGCATTTAAACTTGTTCTCGTGTTATTATCTTTGTTCTCGTGTTCCTTGTCCGTGGCTTTGGTCAGCTCCACCTACCGGGCACTTACGTATGCAAACCAAAGATACCTCGTTTAATATGGTGATATATTAGCTGACCCTTTCCAGGTATATAACAAGAGCAGTGTATCTACCTGTAACCTTATAATTCACCTATAATCTCAAGGTCAAAATAACTGAAAATAACCAAGAATAAAATAATAATCGCGTACATGCAAAACCTTCATTATCCTCAATAGACAGATACCAAGAGCAACAAGAGCTGGCGGTAATGATGGGACGCCTCGACCCAGGCCAGTAATCCAGGACAATAAACAGCAACAGATCGGCATAAACAAGGATGTATGAGGGTACGTGGTCGGGTTCCTCATCACAACACCCAAAACAAAAACTTTTATACAACTCCTCCCCCTCAATACCCGCCAGAGCAGAACACTTGCCAGCTTATAAAATGGAAATCATGGCGGTGTTATTTTTCATTTACTGACAGTTTATACAGTCCTGATGAGTGTATGTCTTCTTCAAGTGACTCCCCTTCAAAGGTGTGGAAGTGAAACAAGACCACCATCCCTCTCCCCATCTCTTGTACCCAGCTGTAAGACTCGTCGGTGTGTTGAGATGAACGCTGTGGATAATCTGGAAGTATTTACCCAGAAGCAACAAGTGACATTACGACCACCACTCCGGGACATATTAGGACAAACACATCACCCAGATGACATAGATAACGATGTAGAATTTGATGTAGCGAGCATGCTAGTCGGACCAGGTAGGTAGGTAGGAAGGTAGGTGACCACGTGTGGCCTGAAGTAAGAGGCGAAGATAATCCACTGTGGAATGTTATCATGGGAGGGAGAGAGAACATACCTGTCTCTAGACCTCCCAGCTGTATACACTACTGCAAATTACCTCTAATTATACACACACAACTTGAACAAATACAGCCCTCGTAAATACCGAATACTCGATATAATTATAGCAAATAACAGGAGTGAGTTTCAAGGTGCAGGTTTAACTCACATGAAGTATGACTTGAGACTCTAACACCACGGCCGCCATGATAAGTTCTTTGTTAGATGACGCCTCGCCGTAACTCCTCCCCGTTATCACATACATCAACCAAACCACCAGTAAACTTTGCAAACGCACTGGTCGAGTTTTTGTGACGAATAACAAGTTAATTTAAAACAAAAGAATGCCTATCCGACGTTTTTGCGCTTTTGTACTTTTTTTTTTTTGCACGCCCGCAGTAGTGCACCATCTCGACCCCCCGCTATCGTCAACAAACACTGGTTCACCTCCTCGTCTGTCGTCACACGGGCTAGTTGTGTCTGCCAGCCTTCAGTGTCTCCACGTCCCTTACTCGTGAAAATATACTCCTTTAGATTACCTGAGCGTGTCATCGTCGCTGAGAAACGTGTAGCGGAAGGAGGAGGGGCGTGCGAGTGCGTGCAGGGGCCAGAGGGCATCATGACCACTGAGAGAAAGACGTACGCTGGATGATCATGCTATGTCTAACTCCCTTAACACCACCCAATATATTTGAGCTAAGCGGCTACTGGCACTTATTAGTTCCTGCTTAATTGGCACGACTCTTATCCCCAGAACGAGTTAATGGGTGGTTTCTCCTCCGTGATGTATCATGAAGGAGAGGGTGAGGGTGGTGACCAGAATGTGGGGGTCCAGGTGTGAGTGAGAGGCCCCCAGGCGGTGCAACCAAGCCACTTCTGCGAGTAATTTGCCAGCCCATGGAAATGATTGGAGAGAAAGGGGATTTTAAGTAGAGGGAATTCTTCAAGCGACCTCAGCGAGAATAATGTAGTCGGGGTGAGGTGTGTTTATAACGAGGGCGGGAAAGTAACGTTTAACGAGGCTCTTAGTGTTGAGATCAAACGTTTATGGTGGGGGGGAAATAAATGACGAGGAATAGTTAATCTCGTCGGGGATTGATTTCGACGTAATAATCCTCATTAAACGTCATAAATTCTTCCTCTAAAACCATCTCCCTGTTTTCTACTTCTGCTGAACGGAATCTTTTGTCGTTACTGAAAGAAAGATGATTTTTTTTGTTAAGTGAATAATAAAATAACTAAAATAAGGAAACTTCTTTACTGATTTGCCGTTGAAATGTAATTAATTAAGGATTACCTTTGTGTAATTCGTAATGTATACCTGAGTGTATCTACCTGTTGTTTCTCACTTATAAGTCTTTTCGGATCACCTGAAGATTAGACACCCAAGCTTATTTCACTCGATTAACTTCCAAACGCTGGCTAGTAAGGGGTAGGTTAGGTTAATTTAGGTCAGAACAGATTAGATCCTAATCTAAATTAACATATGTGACCTAACCTAATCTAACCTAAAGCAATCTAACCTAACCTAGCTTAACCTATAGACTAAATTAACCTAAGATATCATAACCTAAGCTAACCTAACCTAAGCTATCCTAACCAACAGTAACTTAACCTAACCAAACTTAACATAACTTATCCTAACCACAGGTCGCCACGCCCACCAGTCACCACCACAAATCACCACGTCTACCACAAGTCACCACACCCACCACAAATAACCACGCCCCCGAGTCACCATAAATCACCACAAATCAACACGCTCACCTACAATTCACCACACCCTCCACAAACACCACGCCCACCACCAAGTCATCATGCCCATCACCGAGTCACCACGCCCACCAAGTCACCACCAACAATTCACCACGCCCACCAAGTCACCACCAACAATTCACCACGCCCACCAAGTCACCACCAACAATTCACCACGCCCACCAAGTCACCACCAACAATTCACCACGCCCCTCCACAAATCACCACGTGTCTTATTTCTGAACTGTTAAATTGTGGGCTTGAGAATGACCCAATGATTCTAATGGTTTGGTGTCCCGTTATTACCCACCGTGTCCTCAGCTTTAATAATATATCAGTTTCTTGTCTGTGTGTGGGTGGGTGTGGGTGGGTGTGGGTGTAGGTGGGGTGGGTGTGGGTTGGTGTGTGTGTGTGTGTGTTTCAGAGTTATCCCTACACTGTCACTGCCTCACTCGTCACTGTCACACTCAACACTGTCACTGCCTCACTCAACACTGTTACTGCCTCACTCGACACTGTCACACTCAACACTGTCACTGCCTCACTCGACACTGTCACACTCAACACTGTCACTGCCTCACTCAACACTGTTACACTCAACTGTTGCTGCCTCGCTCGACACTGTCACTGCCACACTCAACACTGTCACACTCAACTGTTGCTGCCTCGCTCGACACTGTCACTGCCTCACTCAACACTGTCACACTCAACTGTTGCTGCCTCGCTCGACACTTTCACTGCCACACTCAACACTGTCACTGCCACACTCAACACTGTCGCTGCCACACTCAACACTGTCACTGCCTCACTCGACACTGTCACTGCAACACTGTCACTGCCACACTCAACACTGTCACTGCCTCCCTCGACACTGTCACACTGAAGTCAAATTACCAATCAGGTAGTACAAGTGTCTATGCCAAATCAACTTGCTTATCAACCTAACCTAACCTAACCTAGCTTAACCTAATCCAACCTAACCTAACCCCCTCCATTCCTCTCCTCCCTCACTCCTTCATCAACACCAGAAAATTGTGACCCTCCTCCTCCTCCCTCTCCATCCTACCCCCCCCCTCCCCCTTCCATCTTACCCTCCACCCCTACCCGCTGCTACCTTTTTTACCCCTCCCACCAGCCCAGCCTACCCTCCCTCCCTCCCTCCCTCCGTCCCTCCAACCCTTCACCCCTCACCTACCTTTTCTCCCTCCTCCCCTCCATCTACCCCCCCCTCTAACTTCCCTCTCTCCCTCCTCCATTCTCTCCGTGGACGGGTGTGTGTTTAGCGTCAAGAGGAACCCAAATGATATCGCGTGTTGAACATATGGTAGATGGTCCTCTCCAGCCCGTAGATGGTGAAATGTTCCTGGGAGTGTCACCATCACTACCATTATCACCATCACTATCATCATAATCACCATCACTATTATCATTATCACCATCACTACCATCATAATCACCATCACTATCATCATTATCACCATCACTACCATCATAATCACCATCACTATCATCACTACATCATCACTACCATCATCATCATCTAATCTAATCTACCCTAACGTAACCTAACCTTAACCAACCTAGCTTAACGTAACGTAACGAAACGTAACGTAACGAAACGTAACCTAACCTAACCTTACCCCCCCCCCCCGCAGGTGCTAAGTAATGACCTTCCAGCCTTACTATCCATTAATTAGCCCACCAGGTAGCGACATACACACCTCGTAATTACTACCTGCGTGAAGGTAAACCATAATTACTAATGGCCAATTATGTGTCAAACCAGTGCTGCTGACAATTAAGTGATTATTACTATCATCACTCCTACAACGTCTTCTGTCAGGCAATGTTGGTACACTCACTCTCTCAATTGCTTGTTAGGTTTGAGTTGTTAATGAATCTCTAACTAACATTTGCTAACTAACTACGGATTCTCTCAACTGCTTGTTATTCTTGAATTTCTAACTACCAATTGCGAACAAACTACTACTACTACTACTCTCTCGATTGCTTGTTACGTTTGAGTTGTTAATTAATCTCTAACTACCATTTGCTAGCCTAACCACGGACTCATCACATGAAAAAAAAACATGAATAAATCACTATAATAACAGCAATAACCTAACCTAACCTAACCTAACCTAACCTAACCTAAGCTAACCCAACCCAACCCAACCTTGACCTAATTAATTCCTATTACCTTTTGTAACGATAAAATCTGTATCGCATAAGCCTATTTAATCTCACACAAACAACGTAAATTTAATAGCGATAATCGGCCACAAAAATAAACAGATTTAACCCGATAAAAATATGTTAATAAAAGTTGATAAATGAAACAAAGCGTAAAAGAGAGAGAGAGAGAGAGAGAACTAGCGAAAGTGAGAGAGACAATTAGAGAAAGAAAAGAAAGACAGAAAAGGCCCAAAACCCATGACCTGCGTAGCGTGCAAATAAATCGTCTTTCCCGTCATCATCTCTTCTTTACATGAAATTGGTATTTGTTGTTGTCGAGATATTGTTCAGGCGAGACAGCTGGAAACGGTAATTATCAGCCTTTTTGTGACTGTCTGTGGCTCTCTGACTGCTAGGATGAAAGACCCAACCAGCTAGCACCACCCCCCCCCTTCCTCCTCCCCCCCTCACTCTCTCCCTCCCGAGCACCTCCACACATACAAGGGGGGGGGGGGAAGAGAGGAGGGAAGAAAGTAGAAGTGAGGGAAGGAAGAGGGAGAGACGAAGAGAGGAGGAAGGAAGGAAGGAGAGGGAAGTAGGAGGAGGGGGAGGGAATTCCGAGTCACTGTCCCCCCCTCGCGATACTGTAATTAAACTCGAAGGGTAAACTAAACTATAAGCTGCCGTCTTTGTAACACTGTGTGATGAGTGAACGAAAAGATCAAATAAATAAAATAAATAAAAATATACAGGTGTGTGATATATGATGATGATGATGATGATGGTGATGATGATGATGATGATGATGATGATGATGATGATGATGGTGATAGTGATGATGATAATGATTATGGTGGTGATGATGATGATGATGATGATTATGATGATGGTGATAGTGATAGTGATGATGATGATGATGATGGTGATGATGATGATGATGTTGGTGATGGTGATGATGATGATGATGATGTTGGTGATGATGATGGTGATGGTGATAATGATGATAATAATTATGGTGGTGATGATGATGATGATGATGATGATGATGATGATGTTGGTGATGATGATGATGATGATGATGATGATGATGGTGGTGATGATGATGATGATGGTGGTGATGATGATGATGATGATGTTGGTGATGATGTTGGTAATGGTGATGATGATGATGGTGATGATGATGATGATGATGTTGGTGATGATGTTGGTGATAGTGATGATGATAGCTGATTATGGTGGTGATGTTGATGATGATGTTGTTATTGATGGTGATGGTATTGTTGATGATGATAATGATTATGGTGGTGATGATGATGATATTGATGATGATGATGATGATGATGATGGTGATGGTGATGGTGATGGTGATGATGATGATGATGATGATGATGTTGATGATGTTGATGATGATGATGACGGTGATGATGATGATGATGATGATGATGATGATGATGATGATGATGATGATGGTGATAGTGATAGTGATAGGGATGATGATGATGATGATGATGATGATGATGATGGTGATAGTGATGATGATAATGATTATGGTGGTGATGATGATGATGATGATGATGATGATGATGGTGATAGTGATGATGATAATGATTATGGTGATGATGATGATGATGATGATGATGATGATGATGATGATGATGATGATGATGGTGATGTAATGATTGATTGTCAGACCAAAGCTTACAGCCCAGAATTATGTCACATGTAACAGCAGGTACACTACAGACCTCGTGGCACCACCACATCCCGGGTTGACACACCTCAGGCCGACCCTAGGGACTTGACCTCGACCGCTAATGACTTGAGTTAGCCGGGTGACCTACAACCGCACCTAACCAAGACACCTGGGCAGGACGACGCCTGCACACAGCTGTCCAGACCTGACCCAAGGGAACCAGAATTCTCACCACCACTCGATCAGCTCTACCCGGCGTCATGACCTTATTAATTCAAGGACCCGCTAATTAGCCAGCACTCCTGTTGACCCAACAACCCGGTCAAGACACACCCAGTTCAGTAGGAGAGGTCATCCCCCCGGCTCGACCAATATATAGGGGCTGGAGCTCCTCTCACACAGGAGGTGTCTTGTAACCAGGAAGGGCCAGCTACCACGTCCCCAGTTCCGCTCGAGAGAAGCCCGCCACTAACTGTAACGAAGTCTCAGCCGGGTCCATCGACAGAGTGCTGTCAACTCCACGTGTAACAGTAAGTGCTGGCTGTGTAGACGTAGAAGTGCAGTGATCCCGAACCTCCCCAACGATCGACTTAGTGAAGTGCCCATTCTAATTGTGAGGTTAGGTTATACGAGAATACCATAGTCTATCATAAATTGTGTACGAACCCCCCCATTAATCCCCCTATTGAACTAGTAAAATAAAGCTGTAACACGCATTGGTGTTTTATATACTACACTTGTACTGTGCCTGTGTTAATATACAGTGTTGACATCACACCCTCGAGACACGCTACCATTTCCTCTCGCTATAATACTCTACTACTATAAACTCCTAACTTACCTCTTCATGTGAGATTTTGTCTCATTACAATGGTGGCAGCGCACTTAACGTAAAACTCACGCTTCTTCCCTTTAGTGTTCAGTACAGTCATAGTTAGAATCTTTTGAAGTAAACTCGTAACTATCTTGACGAAGCAGGCAGTACAAGGGTGGTAGCATTTGTAATATAATTCCTGTCCCTCAGTGTGGTACAAGTGGTGACAGTATCCACTCCCCCCTCCCTAGTTCACATATTGTTGGGTAATGGGGAACAATGGTCGAGAACTCAACCAGGGCAAGTGTCAGTAAAACCCCCTCCTCGTCCCACCCACAGAGATCATCGTCAACATTGACAATTTCGACTTCCACGATCAGTACTTCCCAGCCCTCCTCGCAAGCTAATATGACCCCTGTTAACATTACACCAACGACTTCCGTTTTATTCCCGTTCCCTGAACAATCCACTAGTACCTACTCTCCCCCCCTACCCCTTAACCACCCTGCACCCTCTCTCGCCACTCCCCTCCCCAAGCTCACGTACACCTTAGCACCTCCCAACCCCTCCAGCATGCCAGACCCCTTCCTTACGTCCGTTTCAGCTAGTAGTGCAGCACAAGTGGTAAGTCAGATACCCATGTTTGAGGGCGATGGCCGTGACCCTGCGACATCAGCAGATAGGCTGGAACAGTGGTTAGGAGACATTGAAAGTGCATTCCCGGAAACCCTTCAGGAATACGAGGAATGCCGCCTTAGGACGGCAGGTATGCGATTGGGCGGTGACGCAAAAGGTGTGCTAGGATTTAATCGGACAGTAAAGAATGCTACCACGTGGGACACATTCGCGAACGGATTACGGGAAATTTACAGCCAGGGTGACTCATTACAAGATCACACGACACGTTTAGCTAATATCAAGCTAGAGGAGTGTTCATCACTAAATGTTTACCTATCATGCATAGGGAGTGCTGTGAAGATGGCGAGAGTGAATCACCCACAATTCTTCCCACCTGAGCTAGTACTCTCTTACTTTCTGTTGGGCTTACCCGGCGAGATGCGTACGTACATGGAGGCGAGCGGGATAACTACGATCGAGAACGCAATTAAAGCAGCGCGGACGTATATACAGCTCAGGAAACCCACCCACCCCCCTCCCGTTTTGTGTCGACAATTCACGTAACACCCCTTCTGTCTGGGAGGATGAATTCTTGAGGCTGATAGTGGAGAATCTCAGCCGGGACGAAAGGAAGCGACAGGAACAGTCATCGTTCCACGAGAAAGGGCGGGAGCAATCAGGGTTAGATACAGTAGGTATAAACACGTTGGGTAATGCGCCACGGGGCGGCCGGCCGTCCGGGGCAGGGACCCGCGGGGCGCGGGCTGGGATTGACCCCCGCCCCCGGGCAGTCACAAGTGTGCGCCCGGGCCCGCCCATGCGGGATAGCTGGTATAGAGCTCCGAAGCCTTTTCGCTGCTCCTCCTGTGGGGCATGGTCCCACGCAGTGCACGGATGTCCCTTTCAATGTGAGGGAAACCAGTGCGATGGGTGTGGCGACCAGGGACATACCCGCAGAGAGTGTCCATACACCGGAATGCGTTGTTACGCATGTGCCGAGTGGGGACACATTCGCAGGTTATGTCCCTACTACTAAAGACAAGGGCGAGGCGTTGATGGTGACTAGGGAAGACAGGCCAATTATTAAGTTGAAAATGGAAGGGAAACGGGTTGAAGCTTTCATTGACACAGGCTCTTCGGTGTCCTTGGTGAAACAGAACGTGGCCTCCAAGATGAGCCTAGGGGGAAAGCATAAAGTTCCTGAGTTACGTGGCGTCACGGGGAACCGCCTCTCAACATTGGATTCCAGAGATATAACTGTAGACTTAGGAGATAAGATAGTTGTTCACGCGCTGGTTGTGGTAAGCGGTGATCTTTTCCCAGGGGATGTTCTTATTGGGTCAGATTTCTTGTGTAGGTTTAAGTACGGAATCCAGTTTGATGGGAGCCGGTATACCGTGACACTAGATGGTAGAGATTATGCAGGTACTCCTATTAGGAATAGGTCTGGTCTGCCCGTCCACCTCATTAAGCCTAAACGCCCCCAGCCCCCCGCACCCCAAGCCCCCCAGCTACACTCTACGCGCGCCACTGTCATCCCTCCCCATTCTAGTGTTGTTCTGCCCGTTCTATGGTCAAGGTCGTTCGACAGTTCCACGGAGGATCAGGAGTATGTATTTGTTGAAACCCCTCATAAAATGTCCCCATACGTGCAGTCGGGGCTCATTAACACTCAGCAGCCTAGCGTCCCAGTCATAAACCCCACCCCCAGGGAATTTAAACTTCCTCCTGGTCATTCAGTGGGAACAGTCTGTGCGGTCAATAAAGTAGAGGATCTGGAGCATTTTGATTCTACGAGATATAACATTAGGAGTGACACAGAATTCGTAGAGTCACAGCAAATGTTCGCCACTGCAATAGAATCCCTTGACATAGATCACCTACCCACCCTTATTAGAGAACGTCTACGCTCTATAATAAAGCAGCATGAAGATCTATTTGCAACTTCAGATCAGGACCTCGGCCTGATGTCAGCTTCACACAAAATTAATACCGGCTCCGCTCCCCCCACCAGAGTACGGCAGTGGAGGCTTCCTGAGGCGGCTAAAACTCAAATTAGGGACTTATGTCGCCAAATGGAGGAACGTGGTGTCATCTCCCCTTGCACTAGCCCCTATTGCTCCCCGGTCGTATTATTCAGAAAAAAGGACGGGTCAACTAGATTCTGTGTAGACTATAGGGAACTTAATAAGGACACCATTGCTGATAGCTATCCCTTGCCCAGAATTGACGAGACACTGGACCAATTGAACGGAGCTTCTATATTCACAGTTCTAGACTGTAAGGATGCGTACTGGAGTATACCAGTTGACCCGGCTGACCGCCCCAAAACTGCTTTCGCGGACGGCAGCCGTCTATTTTGTTTCAACAGGTTACCTTTCGGGTTAAAGGGAGCACCGGCCACGTTCATGAGGGCTGTGAACCACAGTCTCACACCCGTGCTTGGGCGGAACGCTATGGCTTACCTGGACGATGTTATCGTCTATAGTAAAAACATGGATTCGCACATACGGGATGTAGATGAGGTTCTCTCGGTCATGAAAGCGGCCGGACTGAAAGTGTCCCTTAGGAAATGCGCGTTCGCGCGCCAGGAAGTTAAATTCCTGGGATTCATCGTAGGTCATGGCGGCGTTAGACCCGACCCGGTGAAAGTGAAAGCGATAGCAGAGATGCCACCCCCCACCACAGCCAGGGGTGTGAAACAGTTCCTCGGCACCGCCAATTTTTTCAGACGTCACATCCCTCACTTTTCAGAGGCGGCCCTTCCCCTTACGAAACTTACAAAGAAGTCGGTTCAGTTTCGGTGGTCGGGGGAGGCAGATAAAGCTTTTAACCATCTTAAGGACTTATTGAAGTCGGCAACAATGTTACCACTGCCGGACTTCACGCAGCCGTTTTACGTGCACACTGACGCTTCCGACGAAGCACTGGGAGCCTGTCTCATGCAAGGTGGTGAAGATAACCCCATCCCTATTGCTGATTTTTCCAGAAATTGAGCGGAGCTGCCCTCCGCTACTCCACAACTGAGAAAGAAGCCTTGGCTATCGTCAAGGCCGTAACTTCCTTTGATGCTTACCTATTTGGTAGACACTTTTATGTAATCACTGATCACCGTCCTGATCACCGTCCTTTAATATATATCTTCCAAGGTAAAACTCCTAATGCACGGGTAGCACGCTGGGCAGTCTTTCTAAGTGCGTATAACTTCTCCATTTTGCATAAGCCAAGTAAGAACCACGTCGTACCAGACGCACTGAGCCGTAATGTATTACCTATAAATAATGTCGGGAATCCTAGCAGCATGACTCAGCCCATTTTTGGGGACCTATCACCTAACGAGGTGCGCCAATGCCAACTCGAAGACCCACAGTGGGGTCCTGTCATTGAGTTCCTTGAGGGGGTCCGCTCCCCAAGAAGGTCAACAAAGCCTCACTTTGTGATTTCAGTCTTTTAAGCGGAGTCCTGTATCTTGTTACTATGAAACATGATGATGAACAACCCACAGAACTCGTAGTCGTCCCCGCATCCTTGGAAAACTCGGCCCTTGAAGTAGCTCACTCTTCCCAATTCGCAGCCCACCCGGGTGAATGTCGCACATATGCATGTGCACGCTCTATGTTTTTCATGCCCAATCTAGCGCGGAAAGTTGGGGCATTTGTCAAAGGATGTCTGCCATGTCAGTTAAGGGAAGGTACCCCAAAGAGACAGGGAGAGCTGCAGGAGTTCCCACCAGCCTCCCAGCCCTTGGAACGGGTATCGATCGATCTAACTGACATGACAATACGTTCACATCGGGGAAACAGATACGTTGTTTCCATCGTCGATCACTATTCACGTTTTGCGACCTATATACCCATCCCCGATAAACGCGCAGAGACAGTGTGTGAAGCCCTGTTAAAATACTTTGGTACTCATGGATGTCCCCGGGTCATTGTCAGTGATCAAGGGACAGAGTTTACCTCTGGCATCTTTCAGAAAGCGTGCAACTTGCTGCTGGCTAAGTCAAATCTAACCACTAGTTACCACCCACAGGCTAATGCCATGGTTGAGCGTTCCCACAGCACGTTGAAAGATCACTTGTCGTTTTTGGTTAATAATCAATACGGCGGTTGGGACGATCAGCTACCTCTTGCACAACTGGCCATGAACACCGCAATTAATACCACCCTGCATAACACTCCTTATCCTTCACTTTGGTAGGGATCCAAACCTTCCTGCTGGTGTAATCAACCCCCCACCCCTATCCTATGGCGAGGACTACCCTTCTATCTTGCAAAACAGGTTACAAACGGTCTTTACTCGGGTGCAGGAACTAAACAGGAAAGGTCACTTACACAACGCCACCTACTATAACCTCAGTCACCCCCTCCAACATTACCATAGGTACCCTGGTTTTCCTAACTAATGAATCATCCTCCCCCGATACCCCCTCTAAGTTGCAACAGAGATGGCAAGGCCCATATAGAGTAACCGCCCAACTCAGCAAACTAAACTTCACTATTTCCCCGCTTTGCCAGGGGGGACGTCAGGAAACTGTGCATGTGAATAGATTGAAGCTGGCAACTGTCGACGATGACGTCTTGAACAAATCAGGCCTCACCAACCAGCCCCCTTCTGGGGGCACTTTTAATTGTTGATTCACCAAGCTACAGAGTCAGCACTGCCCTTGCTCTTCACGGGCCTGGGCGAGGTCTCCCTGACCCCACACAAAATTCGGAGATGACACCACCACAACTGCAGCTGACCCCCTACCAGATGAGCTGAGACCAACGCATCCTGACTCATAATGGATGCCCGACACGAGCGAGACACGCAGCAGTCAACGCCGCGGCGGATATGGGTGACGCATAATATGCTGGCCCTCAATCTGGTTGAAGACACTGGGCTGCGTCTCGTCGCTCGCCTGCAGAACGACGAGACACGCACCGAGGCTACGGTCTCACAGCCCACAATACTGACAGACAACATCTATGGGTACCATCAGCCTAAGCAAGCTACGCCATGCAGGACAAGCGCAGCACCTAGCTCCAGGCAGGGAATCAGGTCGTCCCCTTGGAACCCAGGAGAAAATCCCGAAACCCCGACCTGCAACTTCAGTAGCAGCAAGCAACTGGCAACAAACAACTAGAGGTCCCAGTGGCGATGCAGACGACAGCTCCCTACGTTTCAGGACCTGTCAACTGGTCCCACGCACTTCCACTCCGGGAATGGAACCACCAGGTACCAGACAAGTAATGGCTGACCTCGGCCCACCCGGGATCTGCCTCACCGGTGTTTACCACACCATCGGGGACGAAACAGAAGTGACCTGACTACAAGTAGAGGAAGAAACAAGCAAACCCTGGGGGGCCCACCCAGGGAGGGATTCACCACTGTGAGGGTGTGGGACAGGACGGTCAGGGGTCTCGCCGACACTGACGTACGGAGGGCGAACTCTTGTCCGTGGACCCTGCCCTACACGCCATCCAAAGCGATGACACCCCAAGCAGTGGACCGGCTTTGATCCCGGCCGGGAAGGGCGGAAACTCAGAAGGGACTAGAAAAATCCATCTGGACCACGACAGAAAATGAGACTCTACAGAGGAAACTCAGATGGGACTAGAAAAATCCATCTGGACCACGACAGAAAATGAGACTCTACAGAGGAAACTCAGATGGGACTAGAAAAATCCATCTGGAATGTGTCAGGAACTGCCGCTCTACACAGAAGTTCAAGTGGAGGAAGTGAGGCACGCGACACACCGCGGCAGACCGCCGGACGGGACAGGAAACGCCAACCACTGTATCTACTGCGTCGTCCACCCTGATGCCGGGCACCGATTGGTGGAGGTGGTGATGGACCACGCGCCACCCGGGATCTCGACGAATGCTGACGAGTTTTTGTTTTTGCCATTGTATCTTGTTAATAATTTCTGCTGCCTTTTTAGTATGTACAAATATTTCGTTTTGTTCACAAGTTGTATTTTTCCCCCAACCTTCCCCCCCCCTTTTTTTTAAGCGGCCATGTATCTTATTATTATATATGTTGTATGTGCTGCCCTGCGCAAGAGTTTAACAGTTGAAGCAACAAGTATGTAAATCTATTCCAGGCTTGAAGAGACTAACACTAGGGAACCTAAGCAGAGATAAGCCAGGGCAAGCAACACCATTGCATAACCTTTCAAACCTCCGACTGTGTACCTTCATTTAACTTCCTAAAGTGACGCTCTCCGACAAGCTCTCTTTCCCCTTCATATCTACATCCATCTTTCCTTTTCCGTATATTTAGCTAGCCGCTTAAACTTTTAAATATTATCAGACTATGGTAGGATGTGAGGTGTATACTTTGCATCTCAGTAGCTATTTTCGCAGGATGTGCACTCGCTTTGTCATCCACTGTAAACATCCACTGTCTGGCATAGAAGCTTTGATCTTGGCGGGAGGTATAGTGAGCTTTGTCAGATCAAACTAGCGCGAGTAGAAAAACATACACCTATGAGATTGTTGTTTGTAAATGTGAGACTATGTTATCGCCCCAGGGATTATCTTTGATACCACACGTGATGTTGATGTCTATATGTGACATCAGTCTCTGTGATGAAGCTTTGGTCTTGGCGGGAGGTGTAATGATTGATTGTCAGACCAAAGCTTACAGCCCAGAATTTTGTCACATGTAACAGTAGGTACACTACAGACCTCGTGGTACCACCACATCCCGGGTTGACACACCTCAGGCCGACCCTAGGGACTTGACCTCGACCGCTAATGACTTGAGTTAGCCGGGTGACCTACAACCGCACCTAACCAAGACACCTGGGCAGGACGACGCCTGCACACAGCTGTCCAGACCTGACCCAAGGGAACCAGAATTCTCACCACCACT
>NW_024739274.1:0-15526 GCF_018991925.1 Homarus americanus | reverse complement strand
GCTAGGAAATTTCCTACGTTTTTACGTGAGATTATGGAGGAAGGACAGTACACCGACGACCAGGTGTTTAACATGGACGAATCTGGTCTTTTTTGGAAAAAGCTACCTTCCAAGACCTTCGTTGTGAAGAATGCCAGCAAGTGTCGGGGCCGGAAGTTGCAGAAGGAGCGCATCACCGTCCTGTTTACCATCAATGCCTCCTGTACCTGTAAGCTCAAGTTAACGGTGATTCACACAACACACAAGCCGCACGCCTACAAGAGCATGGACATGACCAAGCTAAATGTCCACTGGCTGACCGCACGTAAGGCGTGGATGTTCTCTACTCTGTCCCTCTCCTGGTTTGATGACTGTTTCGTTCCTGACGTTAAGAAATTCTGTGAGCAACACAATGTTCCATTCAAGATTTTGTTGCTGCTTGACAACGCACCAGGACACTCGCCCCTATTGTTAGATCGTCACCCCAACGTAAAAGTGGTTTTCCTTCCTCCCAACACTACGTCTATAATACAGCCCATGGACCAAGAATTAATCTGTAATGTGAAAGCTGCATTCTCTGCAAAGAAATTTAAGCTCCTGAACGACTACACCAACACCAAGGAAGAGTTGCGTAACCTGAGTGACACCGACACCGATAGCAACAGCGAAGACGACGAGGAACAACAGTTGGCAGAGCAAGAAGTACTTGTGAAACAATTTTGGATAACATTCAACGTCAAGAAAGCTGTGGACTTCTTGGTGGAGGCATGGGATCAGCTGTCTGTAGCAACTGTTCATGACACATGGAGACATGTGTTGCAAGGTATTCCAGGTGGGAGGCAGAGTAAATCTGTGACTGGTGAGGTTCAGACTGTTGCAGTAGCAGTGGACCTTGCCAGAGAAGCTGCGCAGAGTGTTACAGCTGCAGGCTTCTCCGAGATCACCAACGACGACATCCTGGAGGTGATAAGGGATCCTGATGTGACTACTGACGAGATGCTAGATGATGATGACGTCAGTGAAGAGGCAGGTGGTGCATCATCCCAAGAAGAACACAAGTTATCCCATAGTAATGTAAGGAGTGCCATCGAGTGTATTGAGTAAGTCAAGCTCCTCCTTTCCGACGACCCTGACGCTAACCGGTAGGAAATCTTCACTACCCAGTTGTTGCAGACTATGGAGCCCTACATCAAGGTGTATCACAACAACATAAACACCAGCCGTCAGCAAAGCATAACCGAGTTCTTCGCCCGCAACCCACCACAGCCAGCCCAAGCCAGTGATAGTGATAGAGACAGTGATGATGACTTTGAGGGATTTGTCAGGGAGGCCCTGACAAGTGTGGGTGACAGTGATGGTGACTCACCTGAGGGCCAGTAGCCTGCCCTCTGCCTCGGAACCAGCCTCCATTCCCGTACGCTGACCCATCTCTTCTACTAACGTAAGTGTTAACCCTAACCTAGTTTTTTTCTAACCTAACCTACAGTATATTATTCTCTTATTGATTGTTCCCTTCTATATTATGTGTGTGTGCATACCATCATAAAGTTAAGATGTTATTTTTACTAAAAAGTACGTATTGTGTCGTTAAAAAGTGGAGTTTGGGGGTCGACCTGGTCTCTATTTCAATTAATCCCATATGTTATGTTGTTCACTTTACGTGTTCCTCACTTCACGCGGGCCGCCGTGGGTTCAAATGACCGCATAAAGTGATGGTTCACTGTACTGTAAATATATATATATATATATATATATATATATATATATATATATATATATATATATATATATATATATATATTAAGAAAATTCCAGAGTAATTTCTGAATGCCCCTGTAGTGGAATTCTCCCTTACAACGCTGTTTGCTGCCCAGCCGGGACCTCTGCACCAATTCCCAGTGTATGCCTCGTGGTTCAGGTCAACCAGCTTGCATACACCACGGAGGCCGGGGTCAACTGCTGCTTTCACGCCACCCCGGCTTGCCTAAGACCTGACCTCAAGACCTCTTCTACCTACAGCCGAGCCAGACAACATTCTCCTCCGCTGCCTGGCGGCCCCGCCCCTCCCTCCGCCTGCCTGGCGTCTCTCTACTACAGCATGGCGACCCACAAGCTGTCCTTCTCTGAGCGTCCTCACCAACCAGTTCTCTCTACATCACGCTTGTAACCATGCTGCCTTCCCAGCACCAAGCTGCATTGTACATCCAATACAACATGTATATAGAAAGCACATCGTGAGTTTCCTTTCTCCATTCCATCCTGAGTGTGAACCAAACATCTCATACCCCACACCCCGCCATTGGCAACACTGAGCGTTCAAGGTCGCCGGAGGGAAGAGAGCGCTTCCTGCTCATAGCGAGAGATGGTGGAACTAGGCCTATATGATATTAAATGTAATTTACCGAATTAATAATGATGCGATTCATGAAGTAAGGGACTATTATTGAATTTGAAATTATTATAGATCGTTTATCAGTCTGAATAATGTTACGGGTGTCCCAAGGAGTTATTAGTTAGGCGGAAAATATGTCACGTAGGCCTAAGCTAACGCCTTGAGAGGACGCGACGCTGGCTCTCTCTCAGTCACTGGGAGCAGTCAGACATACAAGACGTCCCTGTGCGTCCGTCACAGAAATAGTCACGTGGCCTAGTCACCTGTGCTGCGCTATTGCAGTATAACAAGTAAGTCTCATTCAATCTCAGACAGGGTTTAGATAGGGCAGTGGTAAAGTTACCGGTAACTAGAGCTAACAGTGAGTTCATTTCAGGGTTTTCGTCAGAACCCACTTGACCGGAGTTGACCGGAGTTTGACTGCCGTTGATGATTGAGGGTGGCGATTGTCGCCATTGGACCGATCAGAGTAGGCCTGTCACTGTTTAGCGGGGTACCAAAGGATCTCTTGAGGGAATCTAGCCGTCTGGGTGCACAGCTGACGTCGGGACGATCGTGGGTCAGCAACTCTCCTCTCCCTCGGCCCACAACACCACATGTCCCGAGCAGCTTAGTGAAACCCTCTTGCTAACGGGAAGCTAAAGCTTCTCTCAATTGCACCAGGTCTGATTGGCTCACACCCTTCCGCTTTATGGACGCACTGGGAGTACACTGAGGCTATCTGAGTAAATTAATGGTCACACACTGAGACCGTGAGTCTAGGACTCTAGGAGAAACCTAGAGGAACATTTTATCTCCCTTATTACGGGTGTAGTTAATACCATTTCTCAGACTGATATTATCTTGACGTGTGTAGTTTAATAGTTCCTAAATAATTTTGATAGTATTGTTTTGAATGTTTGTGTCATTAAGTGGAACCAGAGTGATACTGTGATTTGATTCTTTTAATGCATCTAATTTTTCTTTATAATTCCGATCTCAGGTATAACCTTTGTTCCCCAGAGTAGTGGTTAAGTTGTGGGGCTTTTAATTGCAGAGTATTTGAATTTTTATTTTTGCCATTTACTTTCAGTGACTGATATATTGCTCTTGTTGAAAGCCTTAAGGCCTATTCATTGTAGAGAGTGAAAGTTAATTTTTATTTTTAACACCATTTCCTAAGTGACTTTGATATATATTATTTTTGTGAAAGCTTCCCTTATACCTGTTTCATGTGTACAACATTTAATACTTCAAATTTATTGTTGCCTGGAGTTTCTGGCTAATTTCTTTGGTGATTGTAGGTGTTCTTTTATTCCCCAGAGTAGTGTTTTAAGTTTAAGTTAAGAGGTGCGCATATTGGTGTACCATTATTTGATTGTGTTTGTAGTGTTGGAGGGAATATAAGTGTCAAAATTTTACAGTGTGTCTCATTCATCCCAGTCACAGACGCTATCCTTCCACGGGTCACGGACAATTCATTTTGTTTAGTAGATTTAAGTGTTCTTGTGCTGGTTCGGGATTTTTCTCAAGGGGCGCTTCCACTGCCATTACCATCTTATAATCTTTAATAAACCCCAAGTCAAGTGAGAAAATAAAGTCCAGTAAATTCCGACCGGTTACAAATATATATATATATATATATACAGTTGTACCCCACTTAACGCGGTCAATTGAACCCAGAGGGTCCCGCGTTATGTGAAAACCGCGTTAAGTGAATAACAGAACATATGGGATTAATTCCAATAGAACCCAGCCCGACCCCCAAACTCCACTTTTTGACGACAAATAACTATGTTGTAGTAAAAATTCTATCTTAACTTTATGGTGGCATGAAAAACAAGTAATATAAAAGAGGTTAGGTTAGGAAAGATAAAGGTTAACATAGGAAAAATAAAGAATAGGTTAAAAAACGAAAATTTTTAAGGAACACTCACGGTAGTAGAAGAGATGTCGGCATACGGGGATGGAGGCTGGTTCCGAGGCAGAGGGCAGATTACTGCCCCTCAGGTGAATCACCATTACTAGGTGAATCACCATTACTAGGTGAATCAATATCACTGTCACTTACAGTTGTCATGGCTTCCCTGACAAATCCCTCAAAATCAACTTCACTATCACTATCACTGGCTTGGGCTGGCTGTGGTGGGTTGCGGGCGAAGAACTCGGTTATGCTTTGCTGACGGCTGGCTTTGATGTTTTCATGATACACCGTGATGTACGGCTCCATAGCCTGCACCAGTCGGGTATGGAAGACGTCATGGCGTTCATCGTCAGTGTCGCGGGAAACGATGGACTTAATTTTTTCTGTTAACTCTATGACACACTTAATATCACTATGACTTAAACTAGGTTCTTCGGAGAATGACGCACCTTCTTCCTCCTCTTCACTGGCGGGTTCTTCTTCCAACATCTCGTCGGCAGTCAATTCAGGATCTCTGATCACCTCCATGATGTCTTCGTTGGTGGTCTCGGAGAAGCCTTCAGCTGTAATACTGAGCGCAGCTTCTCTGGCAAGGTCCACTGCTACTGCAACAGTCTGAACCTGACCAGTCACAGGTTCACTCCTCCTCTCACCTGGTATGCCATGCAACACATGTCTCCATGCGTGACGAATCGTAGCAATAGACAGCAGATCCCATGCCTCCACCAAGAAGTCTACAGCTTGTTTGACGTTAAACTTCTTCCAAAATTGTTTGACGAGAAGTTCTTGAGTCGCCGCCTCTTGTTCCTTGTCCTCGTCGCTTTTACTCTCGCTGTCGGTGTCACCCAGCTTACGTAACTCATCCTTGGTGTTGGTAGAGTCGTTCAGGAGCTTGAATTTCTTTGCCGAGTATGCAGCTTTAACATTGCAGATTAACTCCTGGTCCATGGGCTGGATTAATGACGTAGTGTTGGGAGGAAGGAAGACCACTTTTACGTTGAGGTGACGATCCATAAGTAGGGGCGAGTGTCCAGGTGCGTTGTCAAGGAGCAACAAAATATTGAAAGGAACATTCTGTTGCTCGCAGAATTTCTGCACGTCAGGAACAAAACAGTTGTCAAACCAGAAGAGGGACAGAGAAGAGGACATCCACGCCTTACGTGCGGTTAGCCAGTGGACATTAAGCTTGTTCATGTCTATATTCTTGTAGGCGTGCGGCTTGCGGGCTTTGTGAATCACCGATAACTTTGGTTTACAGGTACCGGAGGCATTGGTGGTAAACAGGACGGTGATGCGTTCCTTCTGCATCTTCCGGCCCCTTACCTTGCTCGCAGACTGGACAACGAAGGTCTTGGAAGGTAACTTTTTCCAGAAAAGACCAGATTCGTCCATGTTAAACACCTGGTCGTCACTGTACTGTCCTTCCTCCATAATCTCACGTAAAAACGGAGGAAAATCTCTAGCCGCCGCACGGTCATCACTCGCTTCCTCACCAACAATGCTGATGTTGGTGATCTTGTTCCTCCTCTTAAACCTATGCAGCCAACCATGGGAAGCATTGAAGGGTTTGGGCTCTGCAATTCCCAGTTTACGTGTCACTGCTGCGTATAGCTCACGTGCGTACTCCTGCACTGAGCGCGTGTCCACCGCCATGTTGCGTCGCGCCTGACGCACCAAATAACTCACCAGCAAATTTTCCACTTTTGCCAGCACCCTGTTCTGGCAATACCTGATAGATGAAGCACCTGCAGACTTTGTGATTTTCATGTGCTCTTTGATCTTGGCTGCATCCTTCTTGATCGTACGAATCGTAGATTCGTTGACGCCATGCTGGCGCGCGAGATCAACTTGCCGTCTTCCTTTCTCCAAATCTTGAATAATTTGGTACTTCACCTCGTAGCTTAATGAACGTCGTATCTTCTTTGGCTTAGTGCCGCTGGGTCCAGGTAAGGAAAGGTCTCTCTCTGGGGGCGGTGGTGGTCCGGCGGAAGCCATTTTACGGAACAATGGATGCGCGTTAACCCGGGGTGGCCTTGAGGGATGAAACTGCCGCGGCTAGGTCAAGCGTCGTCTCTCCTCCCTCCCTCCCTCCCCGGGGTAGTCACGTCATAATACTTTAAGCCAATTACAGCTAGCAGCAGAGGGGGGTAGGGCTGCATGGCCAATCACAGTCCGAGACGTCATATGACGTCAGTGATAACGCAACAAAGACACACACTGCGCAACCTTACCGCGCCGCTTGCCCAAGCGGAGGGAGGAGGAGGGAGAGGCAGGCAGGCAGGCAGGCGGGCGGACGGGCGGGTGGCGCGTGGTCAAAATCTAAAAATAGCATCCGAGCCGGACACTCACCGCGTATATGATGAAAAATGCCGCGTTAAGTGAAAGTTCAGCTTTGGCAAGGCACCGCGTATATGCGAAAACGCGTTAAGTGAAAGCGCGTTAAGCGGGGTAATATATATATATATATATATATATATATATATATATATATATATATATATATATATATATATATATATATATATATATATATATATATATATATTAGTTAATTTACTTAACGTCAATTGAACTCAGAGGGTCCTGCTATGAAATTCATATATGAATAAACAGAACATAAGTGGGATTAATTCCCACAGAAACTGCCCGACTTTCTAAACTCCATTTCTTTTTAAGGCACATACCTATGTTATAAAATAATATCTTAATTTTTATGATGGTATATGCACAATTAACATTTTGGTGAGAATAGGAGAAATACAGTCGCTGAAGTTAATGTCCATTCAGTCATCGACCTAACTCTCCCCTCTCGTTAATTACACTGCTGGCTCTTCCTCTCAGAGAATTGGGGAAACCACTAAATTTTATTAATACTCAAACTAAAGTTAGGATAATATAATTGACATTGCTGGATTCCTTGTAAGACCAGGAATATTTTGAATATAAATGTCATATTTTGCACAAAAGATAACATATTTACTCAGAGTAAACATTATATCTAAAATTTGTATGTCTAATGCAAAATCTATGATGTTTATATTCAAAATGATCATCAAATTGTAAGAATTCCAGCAATGTAAAATATATTCTGGCCCGGTAATTTGTATGAATTTTATGAGCTAAAACAAATATCTTCAGTTAATAAAAAAAAAAAATCTTCACGACACTATCTGTCAATCAAAGTACCCCACCTTGCCTCCCCCCTCTTCCAACCGCGCGGTCAGTCCCAACCCTCCCCCCCACCCCCCACCAATCCTCCCTTCCAGAGTTTTTAACATTTAGTATTAAATAATACCTCAGATTAAAGTTAGGATAATATAATTGACATTGCTGGATTCCTTGTAAGACCAGGAATATTTTGAATATAAATGTCATATATTTTGCACAAAAGATAACATAGTTAATTTGAGAAAATTTTTTATCTAAAATTTGTATGTCTAATGCAAAATATATGTTTATATTCAAAATGATCATCAAATTATAAGAATTCCAGCAATGTAAATTTTATTCAGACCGGGTAATTTGTATGAATTTTATGAGCTAAAACAAATATCTTCAGTTAATAAAAAAAAATAATAATTCTTCACAGGGTAACAGATGGTCGGTTGGTCCCTCCCTCCCCCCCACCAACCGTCCCAAGGAGATGTGTGGGATAACCACTAAATTTTAATAAATAATACCTCAAACTAAAGTTAGGATAATATAATTGACATTGCTGGATTCCTTGTAAGACCAGGATTATTTTGAATATAAATGTCATATATTTTGCACAAAAGATACCATAGTTACCTAGAGAAAAATTTTTATCTAAAAATTGTAAGTTTAAAGCAAAATATATGATGTTTATATTCAAAATGATCACCAAATTATAAGAATTCCAGCAATGTAAATTATATTCTGGCCTGGTAATTTGTATGAATTTTATGAGCTAAAACAGGCAGTCAGGCAGGGTGGCGGGTGGGGCAAATCTAAAAATAGCGTCTCGGACACTCACCGCATATATGTGGAAAAAATCCGCGTTAAGTGAAAGTTCAGCTTTGGCAAGGCACCGCGTATATGCGAAAACGTGTTAAGTGAAACCGCGTTAGGCGGGGTAAAACTGTAGTAGTTTTGCTGAAACGTAATGCATTTCAATGTAAATTAGGATAAACTACATGAAAACAAAAGACTTTACCTAACCTTCCGATGTTCAAGATATGTTACTCGTTTTTTTAGTAGTTTTCGGTTAAAATACTCTTATATTAGTGATATTCTATTCATACTGTGCTTGATATAATACATTCACGGAAATGTAATATTTTTGCAACTACAATGCTGATGTCAACACAAGCGTGGTTACAGCGAGACTGACTGAGTGAGGGAGAGCTATGCGTGTGTGTGTGAGGTTGCGGGAGCGGGCGGTGTCCCGTGTTCGGTGCCGCGTGCAAGTTGAATGGCGCGCGATTTGAATGTACTTCAATTACTTCAATGTACAGAATATTCCTCCGGCGGGGCAATCCGCGTATTTGCAACTCCGTGTATGCTAAACCCGCGTATGTTAAGGGCCGACTGTATACAGTTGTACCCCGCTTTACGCGGTTTCACTTTACGCTGTTTCACTTTACGCGATTTGTCATATACGCGGTGCCTCGCCAGAACCGAACTTTCACTTTACGCGGTTCATCTACCCATATATGCGTGAAGTATAATTTATTTTTTTATTTAGCTCATAAAATTCATACAAATTACCTGGCCAGAATATAATTTACATTGCTGGAATTCTTACAATTTGATGATCATTTTGAATATAAACATCATAGATTTTGCATTAGACATACAAATTTTAGATGTAATGTTTACTCTGAGTAAATATGTTATCATTTGTGCAAAATATATGACATTTATATTCAAAATGTTCCTGGTCTTACAAGGAATCCAGCAATGTCAATTATATTAGCCTAACTTTAGTCTGAGATATTATTTGTTACTAAAAGTTAAAATTAGTTTTTTCACCCAACATTTCTCTGGTAGGGAGGGAAGGTGGGGGGGTGGGGGGAAGGTTTGGACTGACCGACCATCTGGCGCAGTTGGAAGAGGGGGGAGGCAAGTTGGGGTACTTTGATTGACAGATAGTGTCGCGAAGAATATTTTTTTTTTTTATTAACTGAAGATATTTGTTTTAGCTCATAAAATTCATACAAATTTCTGGACCAGAATATAATTTACATTGCTGGAATTCTTACAATATGATGATCATTTTGAATATAAACATCATGGATTTTGCATTAGACATACAAATTTTAGATCTAATGTAATAATTTGGTTTGCACAAAGCAAGTATTTTATCTTTTGTGCAAAATATATGAAGTTTACATTCAAAATATTCCCTGACCTGCAAGGAATCCAGAAATGTCAATTATATTATCCTAACTTTAGTCTGAGGTATTATTTATTACTAAACGTTAAAATCTAGTGTTTCACCCAATCATTTCTCAGAGAGGTAGGGGCCAGTGAGCTGGGAAGAGAGGGGGGGGGATTTGAGTCCATTATTTGAATGGACATTAACCTGGTGACCGTATTTCTGTTAAATATTAATTGTGTGAGCATACCATCATAAAATTTAGATGTTATTTTTACTACAACATAGGCATTGTGTCGGAAAAAGTGGAGTTTGGGGTTCGGGCCAGTCTCTATTGGAATTAATCCCATATGTTCTGTTGTTCACTTTAAGGGTTTTCACTTTCCGTGGTACCCTGTGGGTTCAATTGACAATTGAACGCGTACGTAATCGGGGTACTACTGTATACAGCATATATAATAAAATTTCATTTGTTTTTCATTTAGTGTTTAATTTTCTTTGTTTAAAGGACTGTACAGGTAGTCATTTTCTGTTAAACTTATACAGCAAATATAACCATCAGTGTTCCGGCATTTTCGAAAATCCGGCACTCCTCAGGTCCCGAGGTTGCCGGATTTTTGATAGTCAACCCGGTATATATATATATATATATATATATATATATATATATATATATATATATATATATATATATATATATATATATATATATATATATATATATATATATATATACATACATACATACATACATACATACATACATACATACATACATACATACATACATACATACATACATACATACAGTACATACATACATACATACATACATACATACATACATACATACATACATGTAACCCGCAGGGTCCCACGGAAAGTGAGGAACGCGTAAAATGAATAACATAACATATGGGATTAATTGAAATAGAGTCCGGGCCGACCCCCAAACTCCACTTTTTGACAACACACAACTATGTTGTAGTAAAAATTTTATCTTAACTTTATGATGGTATGAAAAAACAAGTAATATAGAAGAGGTTAGGTTAGGAAAAATAAAGGTTAACATAGGAAAAATAAAGGTTAGGTTAGAAAAACTAAAAGTTATGTGGAACACTTACGTTAGTAGAAGAGATGGGTCGGCATACGGGGATGGAGGCTGGTTCCGAGGCAGAGGGCAGATTACTGGCCCTCAGGTGAATCACCATTACTAGGTGAATCACCATCACTGTCACTTACAGTTGTCAGGGCTTCCCTGACAAATCCCTCAAAGTCATCTTCACTGTCACTATCATTGGCTTGGGCTGGCTGTGGTGGGTTGCGGGCGAAGAAATTTGTTATGCTTTTTTGACGGCTGGTGTTGATGTTGTCGTGATACACCGTGATGTACGACTCCATAGCCTGCACCAGCTGGGTATGGAAGACTTCATAGCGGTCATCGTCATTGTCGCGGGAAAGGAAGGACTTCATTTTCTCTGCACACTCCATGGCACCCTTAATATCACCATGAGTTAAACTGTGTTCTTCGGAGAATGACGCACCTTCTTCCTCCTCTTCACTGACGTGATCTTCTTCCAACATCTCGTCGGCAGTCACTTCAGGATCTCTGATCACCTCCAGGATGTCGTCGTTGGTGGTCTCGGAGAAGCCTGGAACTGTATCAGTCTGCGCAGCTTCTCTGGCAAGGTCCACTGCTACTGCAACAGTCTGAACCTCACCAGTCACAGATTGACTCCTCCTCTCACCTGGTATTCCATGCAACACATGTCTCCATGCGTGACGAATTGTAGCAATAGACAGCTGATCCCATGACTCCACCAAGAAGTCCACAGCTTTCTTGATGTTAAATACTCTCCTTAATTGTTTGAACAGTATTTTTTGCTGTGCCAACTGTTGATCCTCATCTTCTTCGCTCTTGCTATCGGTGGTGGTGTCACTCAGGTTACGCAACTCTTCCCTGGTGTTGGTGTAGTCGTTCAGGAGTTTGAATTTTTTTGTAGAGAATGCAGCTTTTACATTACAGATTAACTCTTGGTCCATGGGCTGTAATATAGACGTAGTGTTGGGAGGAAGGAAGACCACTTTTACGTTGGGGTGACGATCTAACAGTAGGGGCGAGTGTCCTGGTGCGTTGTCCAGCAGCAACAAAATCTTGAATGGCACATTCTGTCGCTCACAGAATTTCTTTACACCGGGAACAAAACAGTCATCAAACCAGGAGAGGGACAGTGTAGAGAACATCCACGCCTTATGTGCGGTCAGCCAGTGGACATTTAGCTTGGTCATGTCCATGGTTTTGTAGGCGTGCGGCTTGCGTGCTGTGTGGATCACCGATAACTTGAGCTTACTGGTACCGGAGGCATTGGTGGTAAACAGGACGGTGATGCGTTCCTTCTGCATCTTCCGGCCCCGAATCCTGCTGGCATTCTTTACAACGAAGGACTTGGAAGGTAGCTTTTTCCAGAAAAGACCAGATTCGTCCATGTTAAACACCCGGTCGTCACTGTACTGTCCTTCCTCCATAATCTCACGTAAAAACGGAGGAAATTCCCGAGCCGCAGCACGGTCAGCACTCGCTTCTTCACCACCAATGTTTATATTGGTGATCTTGTTCCGGATCTTAAACCTCTGTAACCACCCAGAGGAAGCATTAAAGGGTTTGGGCTCTGTAGTTCCCATCTTTCGTGCCACTGCAATGTACAGTTCACGTGCGTAGTCCTTAACAGAGCACGTGTCGACCGCCATGTTCCGTCGCGCCTGACGCACCAAGTACCTCACAAGTAATTTTTCTGTCTTGAGAAGCACCTGGTTGTGAAAATACTTGATCATAGAAGCTCCTGTAGACTTTGTGATCTTCATGTGCTCCTTTATCTTGGCTGCATCCTTCTTTATTGTTCGAATCGTAGATTCATTCACACCATGCTGGCGCGCCAAATCAACCTGCCTTGTTCCTTTCTCCAACTCTTGGATGATGGTATACTTCACCTCGTAGCTTAAGGAACGTCGTGTCTTCTTTGGCTTAGTGCCGCTGGGTCCAGGTAAGGAAAGGTTTCTCTCTGGGGGTGGTGGTCCGGCGGAAGCCATTTTAGAGAACAATGGATGCACGTTTACACGGTCTGGCGTGGAGGGATGAAACTGGCACGGCTAGGTCAAGGATCATCTTTCCTCCCTCCCTCCCCCCCCCGGGTGGACACGTCATAATACTTTAAGCCAATTACAGCTAGCAGCAGAGGGGGGTAGGGATGCATGGCCAATCACAGTCGGATACGTCATATGACGTCAGTGATAACGCAACAAAGACACACACTGCGCAACCTTACCACGCGGCTTGCCCAAGCGAAGGGAGGAGGAGGGCGAGGCGAGGAGCACAGGCAGGCAGGCGGACGGGTGGCGGGTGGGGCGAATCTAAAAATAGCGTCGCGCCGGACACTCTCCGCGTAATGGGGTTCACGTACCGCGTAATGTGACCACGTGAGGTTCTGGCAAGGCACCGCGTTAACGTGGAAACGCGGAATGCGGGACCGCATAAAGTGAGGGTTAACTGTATATATATATATATAGGGTGTCCCATAAATTTCCATACATAGGAAAAATATATTTTATATGAAAATCCATTTTTATTTATATAATATGCTCTACATGACTACCATTCTGTTGAAAACACTCTTCAATGCGTGTCCTCCACTGTTGAAGAACATGTTCAAGCACAGCTTGAGTTATGCTTGTAATGGCGTTGGTGATACGTTGTATGGAAACTTATGGGACACCCTGTGTATATATATATATATACATATATATATATATATATATATATATATATATATATATATATATATATATATATATATATATATATATATATATATATATATATATATATATATATATATATATATATATATATATATTATATAGTCAAAGTGTGTAACCAGCTATATGGCGTAATGACTGGAATTTTTAGTGATTTCGCGAATTGGCTGTTTCACTTTGTCAATTCATGAAACGCCTAAAAACTTCAGCCATTGCATGAAATGGCTGTCATTCCCTTTTTCATTTCATGAAATGGCTAAAATGGTTTTCGTGTGTATCAAATAAGTTATTGATTGAAGTGGTCGTTATCACTTCACCTCAAACATCAGGCGAGATCTACTGGTGATCTGCTCTCCTATTGCATCCATCTTTGGTAATCCTCTCTTAGGGATTATGGGGAAACTCTTGTCGTGGCCCTCGACATCTCCAAAGCATTTGACAGGGTATGGCACAAGTCTTTGCTATCTAAACTTCCCTATTTTAGTTTCTCTCCCCCACTTTGTTCTCTCATCTCTAGCTTCCTTGAGAATCGATCCATGGCAGTTGTTGTCGAGGGATCGATTTCTCGCTCTTTCTCTACCAAAAGTGGCGTCCCACACTCCCACAGGGTTCTGTTCTTTCACCAACTCTCTTTCTTCTTTTTATCAAGGATTTACTTCACACTACAACTAATTCTATCCATTCTTACGCCGATGATTCTACTCTTCACTCTTCCTCACATTTTCCCTTTCCTCCTAACTCTCAAACTAGATCTGTTTCTAGAACTGATATCATTACTTCTATCAACGCGGATCTGTGCAGCATCTCTGAATGGGGAGATACAAACTTGGTTAAGTTCAATAGTAACAAAACTCAATATTTACCAATTACACTTTGTAAAGTAGACGATCTCCCACCAATTACATTTCAGGACGCTATCATCCCCCCAAATTCTGAAATAAATATGTTAGGCCTCACCATTTCCTCCAATATGTCCTGGAAATCACACATCCTTAGTATAACTAAAGCTGCCTCCTGAAAGTTGGGAATGCTGTACAGATGCCGCAGCTACTTCACTCCTGAGCAGTTGCTCCAAGTATATAAGGGATTCATTCGTCCTAACTTGGAGTACTGCTCTCATATCTGGGGTGGCTCTTCTTCTGTCCAACTATTAGATAGGGTGGAGTCAAAGGCATTTCGTCTTATTAACTCTCCTCCTTTAGTCGACAACCTCTCTCCCCTTTCTCTTCGCCGCAATGTTGCTTCACTCTCTCTCTTTTACAGGTACTTTAACGGGCAATGTTCAGGGATTTGGCATCCTGTGTACCGCCGGTAAGGCCGTGGGTTCGTAACACACGTCTTGCCCGCGGTGCCCACCATTTCTCTGTGGATATCGGTCACACGAGAATAGCCCGTTATAGTACCTCCTTCTTTCCTCACACAGCCAAACTGTGGAATGCTTTGCCTTCTTCTGTGTTTCCATGCTCTTACAATCTGTCTCACTTTAAAAAGCTGGTTTTCCGGCATCTTCGTGGTGTAGATTAATACAGTATAACCTTTTTTTCTATATTTTCAATTTCTTTCCGTTCTTTTTTTTTCGCCCCCCAGGCTCCGTTGTGGGTCGCTTGACCTGTGCCCGGGTTGGCTAATTCCCCGTGAAAAAAAAACATATAGGATTACCCAACAGAGACTCACGGACCCCAAACTCTACTTTTTCCCACATAATACCTATACTTTGAAGTAAAAATAACATCTTAATTTTATATGATGGTACATGCAATAATAATGATTTAAGAGAAATAGAGAAATACAGTCGCCAAGTTCATGTCCATTCAAATAATGGACTCAACTCCCTCCCCCTCTTCTCACACTACACTCGCTGGCTCTTCCCTCTCTGAGAAATTTTGGGGGAAAACCACTAAATTTTAATAAATAATACCTCAAACTAAAGTTAGGATAATATAATTGACATTGCTGGATTCCTTGTAAGACCAGGAATATTTTGAATACAAATGTCATATATTTTGCACAAAAATAACATATTTACTCAGAGTAAACATTATATCTAAAATTTGTATGTCTAATGCAAAATCTATGATGTTTATATTCAAAATGATCATCA
>NW_024739273.1:0-10400 GCF_018991925.1 Homarus americanus | reverse complement strand
TATTTAAGCTCCTCCAATCAGAATTCAGCGTGATTAATATAGATAGTCATTGGTTGAGAGCGTTTTACTTTCTTCAAACATAAAGGTTTCAAGTAATATTTTTTGACAATTTATTATCGGAAACAAAGTATTTATAAATTAGGTTAGGTTAGGTTAGGTTAGGTTAGACAAGCATCTCCACACTCTTGTAAACAATAATGTCTTCTGATTAAGTATAGTTACCAAGATATTGTAAGTCTTATTTTGTGTTATGTGATAGCTGAGTGTTGACAGAAGCCACGAGTAACACAATGAAGGCGGCACTATACTGCTGCTTTAGGAAGGAGTAACTCACACCAGAGGGAGTGAGGCCTTTTTCGAAGTTGTGATCTTCATGTTTAACCTTATAACCCAAATGAATAACAGCTATTAGAGGTGTTATGGTGATTATATATATTACATTATCGACTGAGTGCAATTGATCTCTCTCTCTCTCTCTCTCTCTCTCGCCACTATCTATAAAAGGAACATTCTCACAAGACCCTCCACCTTACCCATCTCTCCCTCCCTCCACTGCCGCCACGGTAAGAAACGTATTCCGCCAAACTTTAAGACCAGGGCAGCACATTTCAGCCTAGTAACCCCTGAACTGTTGAAGAAGGAGGAGGCATCTGGTCTGATCCATAGCCCAGGGAAACATTCTTAGTGAGTCACAAGGGAAAGAGGAAGTTGTCTACAGCTTTTAAGATTATGTTATTTCTTGTAACCTCTTGTGTGTGTGTATGTTTATGAGGGTAAAAATGTTAGGGGTGTATGTTTGGTGGGTGTTTGTGTATGTATGTTTGTTTGTTTGTGTATGTGTGTTTGTTTGCGTGATAGATTGTCCCTGTAATTTAGGTGTTGTTGGTCTTGTGTTTTCTAACTCTGACGGTCACTAAAGGGAAGGCTGTGACGGTCACTATGAGGCTGTGACGGTCACTATGAGGCTGTGACGGTCACTATGAGGCTGTGACGGTCGCTAAAAGAGGAGGGAGGGAGGGGAGGGTAAGAGGAAAGCAACATACCCCCGAGAATTAAGTTTTGTTTGGGTGCGTGTTGGGTGCGTATTAGGTGCGTGTTGGGTGCGTATTAGGTGCGTATTAGGTGCGTGTTGGGTGCGTATTAGGTGCGTGTTGGGTGCGTATTAGGTGCGTGTTGGGTGCGTATTAGGTGCGTGTTGGGTGCGTATTAGGTGCGTGTTGGGTGCGTATTATGTGAAAAAACCAATGTGGATCGTGAAGTGGTGGCAGCAGTAGCTTTTCGTACTGAAGTGTTTATTATTGTGTGTTACCGAGAAGAGCTAAGTAGGTGTAGGTGTCCCAGGTTAATAGATAGAAGAATAAAATATAATGAAATGTTAACTATTTTATATTTCTCACATAATAAAGTAGGTTAATTAACTCCTGCCTTTTAACATCCCCTTAACTTATATAAAAAATATTAATGTTATATAATTTTGTTTTATTTTTACAAGTATATAAATAAACAAGTACACAACCACAACCACAACCACTACCACTATCACAATACAACAACAACTACCACTACCTTCACTACATCAATTACTATATCCACCACCACAACTACCATTACTATCACCATCACCACTACCACAACCACTACCACAACCACTACCACTACCACTACCACAACCACAACCACTACCACAACCACAACCACTACCACTACCACTACCACAACCACTACCACAACCACAACCACTACCACAACCACTACCACCACCACAACCACTACCACCACCACCACCACCACCCTTTTCCTCTTTTCTACTACCCTACTTAGGAAAGGGGAGTGAGAAGCCTTTGATAGCATAGAGTATGTAGGTCACACTGAGAGTTTCCTCTCTCTCTCTCCCTCTCTCCCTCTCTCTCTCTCTCTCTCTCTCTCTCTCACATACATGTTAAATCTCAGCCCATTTCCTTGACCTGTTTCTTCGCTGTTCTCTATATCTCCATCTTTATCGGTTTAACTTTTATTCTTATTCTCTGCCTTTGATTATTCTTCACACTTTGGGATGAATGTGGGACGAGAGAGAGAGAGAGAGAGAGAGAGAGAGAGAGAGAGAGAGAGAGAGAGAGAGAGAGAGAGAGAGAGAGAGAGAGAGAGAGAGAGAGAGAGAGAGAGAGAGAGAGAGAGAGAGAGAGAGAGAGAGAGAGAGAGAAAAACAAAAAAGTGGGTATAAGAGAAAAATAACGAGAAATATGAGAAAATAAAGCAAAAATCAAAGAGAGAAAGAAAGAGAGAGAGAGAAAGCAAGCAAGACGTGGAGGCTCTCAGACTGGGCCTCACCGTCCAGGCATCAAAGACAGGGGCCACTCAGCTTGTTAAGAGCAGCTGTAAAACTAAGGCGTCTTGTGTGCAACATGAACTGTGGCTACACCGAACCAAACTCTGATATTTGTAGTGTGTGTTCTGTGTGTGTGTGTGTGTGTGTGTGTGTTCTGTGTGTGTGTTTATAATAATAATAATAATAATAAACGGTTTATTAATAGAGTTGCAGCCGGTGGCTGAAAATATACAGACTTACATTTGATTTAGACATAATGATATAATATGCATTGAATACATTTACAGGGCTGTACAGTACATAAATCAGGAGTTGTTTTGTGTGTGTGTGTGTGTGTGTGTGTGTGTGTGTGTGTGTAGGTGTCTCCACCACCCAGCAACACAGGTAATAGGGCTGTTGCTCTCTCCTCCCTTCCCACCACAGTCTGGAGGCAGCAATAAGGTCATCCTGCCACAGCAGGTTATTAGGCAGTTTACGACGCCTGTTAACGACCATTGCTCTAACTACTCACGACAGAGATGCTGGTAATTATCACTAATTATTACATTATTTTCTCGCCAGTTGTTCTCGATGATGCAGTTAAAATTAAAACACAATTTTGAGATTTAATTCAAATTGTACCCAGCCTAACATACCTAACACTGTATCCAGAGTTAAGAATGATTCATTCACCATTCTGGGGAAAAGCTACAGACTACTATATATTTCCTGAAGAAGCAGTGTGTTTCATAATTACTGAAAAGAGACAAAAACTTTAGAAATTACGAAAAACTAAAAAATCGACACCGCTGCCCATGAGGATTTAGGTGAATTAAACCATTTTCCTGGCGATAAATAAGCGATTTAATAGTAACTGGTTGAGCCAGCAGTGTACTCCTGAGCCCAAACTAATGTGTTGCTAATTTTAGCAAAGGTCATTACTTCTTCTTGGTATAATCAGACTTATTTCAGTGATGGTTGAACAATTTTGTCTCCTCACCCGTTTTGTGTGTGTGGTTTTGTTGCATCTTCGTTATAATGAAAGCATTTGTTTATTCATGGAGTGTGAGTGTGGGTGTGTTGTGTGAGTGTGTGGGTGTGTGTGTGAGTGTGTGTGTGAGTGTGTGTTACCGTGAAGGATTATTTCAGGTTTTAGTTTAAATTATGATTATAATTCAATTTCAAAGATACACACACACACACACACACACACACACACACACACACATTGGGCGGTAAAATCGGTTTTCATAGTGCTGAATTCTTGAGCTTAGCTTAGGTTAGGTTAGGTTAGGTTAGGTTAGGTTAGGTTAGGTTAAGTTAAGCAAGGATGGAAGGAAGGAGAAAGGGAGGAAATAGGGATGCAATTAAGGAAGGAAGGTGGGAGAATGTGAGGAAGGGAGAAGGGAGAGAAGGGAGGAATGGAGGAAGGGAGAGAGGGGGAGAAGGGAGAGGGGGAGAGAAGAGAGGAGTGGAGGAAGTGAGGAAGGGAAAGAGGGAGAGAAGGGAGAAAGGGAAAGAGGGAAAGAAGGGAGAAAGGGAGAGAAGGGAGGGAGGTGTCAAACGGCTTGCACCGACGAGAGAACAATTGAATTAATTTACACAACACAGTATTTGTCAGGTGTGATGACGGTGATAATTGTGTGTGTGTGTGTGTGTGTGTGTGTGTGTGTGTGTGTGTGTGTGTGTGTGTGTGTGTGTGTGTGTGTGTGTGTGTGTGTGTGTGTGTGTATGTGTGTGTGTGTGTGTGTGTATGCACCTGTCACATGTATCGCTACATCCAATGAATATTATAGAGTAAAAAGTAAATGGAATGTGAAGTCAATTTGCAACACCCAGATACCGTGTGATGATGGTAGTGTTGGCAGCCCTGTGTGTGATTATGTTACGTGTGTTGTGGTAGTGTTGGCAGTCCTGTGTGTGATTATGTTACGTGTGTTGTGGTGGTGTTGGCAGCCCTGTGTGTGATTATGTTACGTGTGTTGTGGTGGTGTTGGCAGTCCTGTGTGTGATTATGTTACGTGTCTTGTGGTAGTGTTGGCAGTCCTGTGTGTGATTATGTTACGTGTCTTGTGGTGGTGTTGGCAGCCCTGTGTGTGATTATGTTACGTGTGTTGTGGTAGTGTTGGCAGCCCTGTGTGTGATTATGTTACGTGTCTTGTGGTAGTGTTGGCAGTCCTGTGTGATTTTTTTCTCCTAAATGATAAAAAAAAGTTGTATTACAATTCCACATAACAGAGAAGGTTGGTAGTATTATAATCTGAAGCTCCATAATAACAACAAAGACATCAACAACAACAACAAATAAAACATAACACTGAACAACCGGCCAGGCAGTATATACAATCTCATGTGTGATTGTTGGTCCATAAGTCAATGTTATTACTGTTATTAAGGTGTGATTGTGATCTGAGTATAACACTATATATCAGGTAGCCGATAACTGTTATTTTTAATGGCTGTGGGATTTTAACTCTGTGGTGTGTTGTGGTGGTGTGGTGTGGTGTAGTGTGTTGTGGTGGTGCGATGTGGTGTGGTGGTGTGGTGTGTTGGTGTGGTGTGTTGTGGTGGTGCGGTGTGGTGTGGGGTGTTGGTGTGTTGTGGTGGTGTGGTGTGGTGTAGTGTGGTGTGGTGTGGTGTTGTGTGGTGCGGTGGTGTGTGGTGGTGTGGTGTGTTGTGGTGGTGGGTGTGGTGTGTTGTGGTGTGTGGTGGTGTGGTGGTGTGGTGTGTGGTGCGTTGTGGTGGTGGTGTGTGGTGTGGTGTGGTGTGGTGTGGTGTGGTGTGTGTGTGTGTGTGTGTGGTGGTGTGGTGTGTGTGTGGTGTGTGGTGTGGTGTGGTGTGGTGTGGTGTGGTGTGGTGTGGGGTGTGTGTGTAAAGTGGTGGTGGTGTGGTGTGGTGTGGTGGTGTGGTGTGTTGTGGTGTTTTATTCTGGGGATTTTAGCTGCGCACACACACACACACACACACACACACACACACACACCCTAACAGATGGTAAGCCGTCAACTGTGTCGAAACTTCATGAAATATTTAAACGATCAAATGTGTCACGGAAGATGTCCCAGGGGGCCCCAACCTTGCCTGTAGAGAGAGAGAGAGAGAGAGAGAGAGAGAGAGAGAGAGAGAGAGAGAGAGAGAGAGAGTGTGTGTGTGTGTGGACCCCAGGTAGTGCCCACCCTGACGCTGGTATACAGTACAGTGTCCGTAGCGTCTGTTGAGGAGATGGAGCAGCCTTGATTGAGCCACACTAGACCCCTGGCAGGAAGGTCAGTCCAACAAGGTCTCATCTCAGTAATAGGTCAATAAATGAGTTAACTGTAATATGACGTTACTTGTTACAATGTTATTAATGTATAAACTTATAAAACTCAGGCCTAGTCATAATGTATAGGCCTATGCAGGATCCACCGTAATTATAAAAGAAAAGTCATTGTATATTTCATGGTACTGTGTATAATATTCTCTCTCTCTCTCTCTCTCTCTCTCTCTCTCTCTCTCTCTCTCTCTCACCCAGGGTCCAATATTTACACCATCCGGGCATAACAGGTTCGAGATGGGTCAATATATCAATAGTGTAGCCTAGGAATTCAACCCTAAATTGGTCTTGTTGGTTACCACTATCTGTGGGAGGGATATTGACCTATTCGGCAATGTCTTTAAGGTCTAGTTTACGATTGGTATTGATAGGAGTTTCGTTTTAAGAGTGTTTGTTGGATAGCACTGTATGCAGGAGGTGTATATGTCCAGTCTGCATAAACAGCTTACCTATAAACATGACCACGAAAGGTAAAAACCCAATAATATTCAGTAAGAACTTCGCCCTAAATTAGTGTGTTGTTTATCACTGTCTTGTGTGAGCATACATATGTGTACCGAGTTAACAAATATAGTATCAACAGCATGGTCATTAAGGTTCATTTCACCAGTACTGTAAGCTATGAATTTCGTCTTGTGTTGTTGTGGTGGCTTAGCACTGTCTTGTAGAGGGAGATGAGCGACCAGCGGCATCATTCACGACCAGGTGTGCGGGTCATTAAGCAGACCACCAGGTAAAGAACAAGAGACTGATGGCCAATAACACAAGATGTATTGATTGTTGACTCACCTGAGTCACGGTGATGATGGTGGTGGTGATGGTGGTGGTGATGATGGTGGTGGTGATGGTGGTGATGGTGATGGTGGTGGTGATGATGGTGGTGGTGATGGTGGTGATGGTGGTGGTGATGGGTGGTGATGGTGTGTAGGATGGTGGTGATGGTGGTGATGATGGTGGTGGGTGGGGTGATGGCGGTGGTGATGAGACGGTAGTATGGGGATGGAAGAGCGATGATGGTGGTGGTGATGGTAGGATGATGGTGGTGGTGATGGTGGTGATGATGGTGGTGGTGGATGATGATGGTGATGATGATGGTAGTGGCGATGGTGATGATGATGGTGGTGGTGATGGTGGTGGTGATGGTGGTGGTGATGGTGGTGGTGGTAGTGATGGTGGTGGTGATGATGGTGGTGATCATGATGATGATGATGGTGATAGGTGATAAAAATGGTAACGATAAATATGAACATAAGAACATAAGGAGTTTGCAATAGGCCGGTTGGCCTGTGCATGGCAGCTCCTGTCGAGAGTTACTACCACTCTCTATCATCCATGAATCTATCTAGCCTCCTTTTAAAACTCTTCAGCGTTCCCGCACTTACTACAAAGTTGCTAAGCTTGTTCCAGTCGTCCACCACCCTATTTGTGAACCAGTTCCTTCCTATTTCCCTCCTAAACCTAGACTTATCCAACTTAAATCCGTTGCTCCGAGTCCTATCCTGCTCGGATATTATAAGAACTTTATCTATATCTCCTTTATTGATTCCTTTCACCCACTTAAATACTTCTATCATATCTCCCCGCACTCTTCGTCTTTCTAGGGAATGTAAGTTTAGTTTCTTTAACCTATCTTGACATGGAAGGTTTCTAAGTCCCGGAATCATTTTCGTCATTCTTCGCTGCACCGACTCCAGTGAATTAATATCCATTCTATAATAGGGGCACCAGAACTGAACCGCATAATCGAGTGCGGCCTAACTAGCGCAAGATATAGTTGCAATAAGACCTCTGCACTATTATTACTTACCCTGTTTTCTAGGCCCGTAGGTCTGGGCTTACAAGTACCCCTAAGTCTCTTTCACAAGTCGAGTTCTCTAGGTTGATGTTGTTAAGGCTGTATACATTATCAGTATTTGTTCTACCAATATTAAGTACGCTGCACTTGCAGGTGTTGAATTTCATTCGCCATTTCTCTGACCACTCCTGCAGTTTATTTAAATCCTCCTGTAGTGCATTTACATCCTGCCCTGAATTAATCTGCCGCCCTATTTTGGTGTCATCCGCAAACTTGCTTATGTCACTGCTGATCCCAGTATCTAGATCGTTTATATAGATTATGAACAAGAGTGGGACCAGTACTGACCCCGAGGGAACCCCACTGGTTACACGGCCCCACTCAGATTTAACACCATCTACGCTGATCCTCTGCGTTCTATCGGTGAGCCACGATTTTATCCAATTTAAAACTTTCCCCTCGATACCAGGAGCCTTAGGTTTTCTCAGAAGCCTTTGATGTGGTACTCTGTCAAACGCTTTGCTAAAGTCTAAGTAAATAACATCGTAATTATCGTCTTTATCTACTACCTCGAAGACTTTCCTAAAAACCGTCAGCAGATAATAATAATAATAATAATAATAATAATAATAATAATAACAACAATAATAATAATAATAAGGAACCATAAAAAAATAAAAATACCTTGATTTTAAAAATGTTTTATTATACGGATGAACGTAGTGGCACCATTCATGCTTTTAAAATTTCTTTTAAGTCGGCAAGCACACTTGGGTAGTCGGGGCAGTTCTCGTTGTCGACTATTCGCCTTTTTGTGTCGGCGACGAGCCTCACCACGGCTTCTTTCACAGTACTGTCGGCGATAACGGAATCCATGCAACTCTCCACAAAATAGATGAAGGAGTACAGATCGGTGGCGGGGCTGCAGGTTCCTCCCCGGAATAAGAGGGGGCACATCCAAGGATATGTCTTCTCATCTTCGGGGTTCACGGACAAGTGACGGCCAGAGATGCCACTCAGACCTAGGTCTATGATATTTATTTTAATTCCATTACCCATATCCTGTATTAAGATGTTATCGGGTTTAAGATCATTGTGTATAATTTTTTTTTCATTCAGTTTTTGTAGCTCGTAAGCGACAGAGAAGAGAATATTATATAGAGCCCTGGTATCCGGTGGGTTTTGTGAAATATACTCCCCAAGGTTTTGGTGCCCGACGAACGACATTAAGAGAGCGAGGGGCTTCCTACACAGACCCACAAGGACTGGGGTACCGCCTGCTCCGCCAGCAATCATATGTAACTTTGCCTCCAGTTCATAATTGTCGACGTTTTCATGCATAGCGGCGAGTTTTAAAACAAAATTTGTTTCGTCACATTCAACGAGGCTAGCGGTGCCGTGAGAGCCCTTCCCCAGTTTTTTTACAAATTGAAAATCCTTTATATCTTCAAAAGTGAATACAGGTAACACAGTGAAGCCCAGACGCTTCCACTCCTTTAAGATTCCTTTAGACTTGTTATCTTGGCCTAGAGACTTTGGGGTAGACAGCTTCGTGGCTAAGTTGGCCTTCAATTGTTTGTCTCTCCAGGCCCTGGCCCTTCGTACCTCGGCGTCTCGTGCCACTTTTCTCGCCTCCACTAACCGTTGCTGTGCTGCGTTACGTAGAACAATGTGTTTGAACATATTTGTAAATTACAATATATTATATAAAGATCTCTTGGAGACGTAAAGTAAGAAATTCAGAGGTACAAGCTGTTTTTGATGTTTTCAACAAAAATACATTAGGTTGGAACATTCATATAGCAGTGAAAATATAGTGTAGAGAGCATCTAGTGTAGTGAACATATGATGTACTGTTGTAGTAAACATGTGGTGTAGTGGTGTAGTGAACATGTGGTGTACTGCCAGTAAAATATGTGTGTAGTGGTGTAGTGAAAATTGATAAATGTAGTGAATATGTGTGTACTCAGTTAGAAAGAACATGTGTGTAGTGGTGTAGTGAACATGTGGTGTACTGGTTGTAGTGAAATTATGTGGTGTAGTGTGTAGAAACAGGGTGTACTGTTGGTAGTGAACATGTGGTGTACTGTTGTGTGAACATGTGGTGTACTGTTGTAGTGAACATGTGGTGTAGTGAACATGTGGCGTACTGTTGTAGTGAACATGTGGTGTAGTGGTGTAGTGAACATGTGGTGTAGTGGTGTAGTGAACATGTGGTGTAGTGGTGTAGTGAACATGTGGTGTACTGTTGTAGTGAACATGTGGTGTAGTGAACATGTGGCGTACTGTTGTAGTAAACATGTGGTGTAGTGGTGTAGTGAACATGTGGTGTAGTGGTGTAGTGAACATGTGGTGTACTGTTGTAGTAAACATGTGGTGTAGTGGTGTAGTGAACATGTGGTGTACTGTTGTAGTGAACATGTGGTGTAGTGGTGTAGTGAACATGTGGCGTACTGTTGTAGTAAACATGTGGTGTAGTGAACATGTGGCGTACTGTTGTAGTAAACATGTGGTGTAGTGGTGTAGTGAACATGTGGCGTACTGTTGTAGTGAACATGTGGTGTAGTGGTGTAGTGAACATGTGGTGTACTGTTGTAGTGAACATGTGGTGTAGTGGTGTAGTGAACATGTGGTGTACTGTTGTAGTGAACATGTGGTGTACTGTTGTAGTGAACATGTGGTGTAGTGGTGTAGTGAACATGTGGTGTAGTGAACATGTGGCGTACTGTTGTAGTGTACATGTGGTGTAGTGGTGTAGTGAACATATGATGTACTGTTGTAGTAAACATGTGGTGTAGTGGTGTAGTGAACATGTGGTGTACTGTTGTAGTGAACATGTGGTGTAGTGAACATGTGGCGTACTGTTGTAGTGAACATGTGGTGTAGTGGTGTAGTGAACATGTGGTGTAGTGGTGTAGTGAACATGTGGTGTAGTGGTGTAGTGAACATGTGGTGTACTGTTGTAGTGAACATGTGGTGTAGTG
>NW_024739272.1:0-20728 GCF_018991925.1 Homarus americanus | reverse complement strand
TTATATGTAGTGATGATGGGTGGTGTTATATGTAGTGATATTGGATGGTGTTATATGTAGTGATGATGGATGATATTATATGTAGTGATGATAGGATGGTTCTATATGTAGTGATGGATGGTGTTATATGTAGTGATGATGGATGATGTTATATGTAGTGATGATAGGATGGTTTTATATGTAGTGATGATGGATGGTGTTATATGTAGTGATGATGCATGATGTTATATGTTGTGATGATGGTTGGTGTTATATGTAGTGATGCTGGATGGTGTTATATGTAGTGATGATGGATAGAGTTATATGTAGTGATGGATGATGTAATATGTAGTGATGATGGGTGGTGTTATATGTAGTGATGTTGGATGGTATTATATGTAGTGATGATGGATGATATTATATGTAGTGATGATAGGTTGGTTTTATATGTAGTGTTGATGGATGGTGTTATATGTAGTGATGATGCATGATGTTATATGTAGTGATGATGGGTGGTGTTATATGTAGTGATGCTGGATGGTGTCTTATGTAGTGATGATGGATGGAGTTATATGTAGTGATGATGGATGATGTTATATGTAGTGATGATGGTTGGTGTTATATGTAGTGATGTTGGATGGTGTTATATGTCGTGATGGATGGTTCTATATGTAGTGATGGTGGATGGTGTTATATGTAGTGATGATGGATCGTGTTATATGTAGTGATGATGGATAGTGTTATATATAGTGATGATGATAGATGGTGTTATAAGTAGTGATGATGGATGTTGTTATATGTAGTGATGAAAGATGGTGTTAGTGAAGATTGTGAAGTGAGATGTAGTGAAGATTGTGAAGTGAGGTGTAGTGAAGATTGTGAAGTGAGATGTAGTGAAGATTGTGAAGTGAGATGTAGTGAAGATTGTAAAGTGAGATGTAGTGAAGATTGTGAAGTGAGATGTAGTGAAGATTGTGAAGGGAGATGTAGTGAAGATTGTGAAGTGAGATGTAGTGAAGATTGTGAAGTGAGATGCAGTGAAGATTGTGAAGTGAGATGTAGTGAAGATTGTGAAGTGAGATGCAGTGAAGATTGTGAAGTGAGATGTAGTGAAGATTGTGAAGTGAGATGTAGTGAAGATTGTGAAGTGAGATGTAGTGAAGATTGTGAAGAGATGTAGTGAAGATTGTGAAGTGAGATGTAGTGAAGATTATGAAGTGAGATGTCGTGAATATTGTGAAGTGAGATGTAGTGAAGATTGTGAAGTGAGATTTAGTGAAGATTGTGAAGTGAGATGTAGTGAAGATTGTGAAGTGAGATGTGGTAAAGATTGTGAAGTGAGATGTAGTGAAGATTGTGAAGTGAGATGTAGTGAAGATTGTGAAGTGAGGTGTAGTGAAGATTGTGAAGTGAGATGTAGTGAAGATTGTGAAGTGAGATGTAGTGAAGATTGTGAAGTGAGATGTAGTGAAGATTGTGAAGTGAGATGTAGTGAAGATTGTGAAGTGAGATGTAGTGAAGATTGTGAAGTGAGATGTAAAAATTGTGAAGTGAGATGTGAAAATTGTAAAGTGAGATGTAGTGAAGATTGTGAAGTGAGATGTAGTGAGATTGTGAAGGGAGATGTATGAAGATTGTGAATTAAGATGTGGTAAAGATTGTGAAGTGAGATGTAGTGAAGATTGTGAAGTAAGATGTGGTAAAGATTGTGAAGTGAGATGTAGTGAAGATTGTGAAGGGAGATGTAGTGAAGATTGTGAAGTAAGATGTGGTAAAGATTGTGAAGTGAGATGTAGTGAAGATTGTGAAGTGAGATGTAGTGAAGATTGTGAAGTGAGATGTAGTGAAGATTGTGAAGTGAGATGTAGTGAAGATTGTGAAGGGAGATGTAGTGAAGATTGTGAAGTGAGATGTAGTGAAGATTGTGAAGTGAGATGCAGTGAAGATTGTGAAGTGAGATATAGTGAAGATTTTAAAGTGAGATGTGGTGAAGATTGTGAAGTGAGATGTAGTGAAGATTGTGAAGTGAGATGTGGTGAAGATTGTGATGTATGATGTAGTGAAGATTGTGAAGTGAGATGTGGTGAAGATTGTGAAGTGAGATGTAGTGAAGATTGTGAAGTGAGATGTAGTGAAGATTATGAAGTGAGATGTAGTGAAGATTGTGAAGTGAGATGTAGTGAAGATTATTAAGTGAGATGTAGTGAAGATTGTAAAGTGAGATGTAGTGAAGATTGTGAAGTAAGAAGTGGTAAAGATTGTGAAGTAAGATGTGGTAAAGATTGTGAAGTGAGATGTAGTGAAGATTGTGAAGTGAGATGTAGTGAAGATTGTGAAGTGAGATAAATAGTGAAGATTGTGAAGTGAGATGTAGTGAAGATTGGGAAGTGAGATGTAGTGAAGATTGTGGAGTGAGATGTAGTGAAGATTGTGAAGTGAGATATAGTGAAGATTGTGATGTAAGATTATAAAGTAAACTGTAGTAATTGAGGTTAAACGAACGCGGGTTATTCTGTAGTGTATCCGTGCCTTGTTAACGTGCAACCAACATGGCGGTGGTTCTCAATATAGATACGTTATTTTGCCGGGAATTTCAGTCAAAACAATATAAGAATCAACCATATTTAGCCTAAATTAACCTAGCGGCTTTATTATATATTCTAAGATGTTTAAGTTGGATAGATCAGATCAGGTTAGGTTAAGTTAGGTTGGGTTAGGTTAGGTTAGTTTTGTTTTGTTAATTTTGCCACTTAGAGGATGGTTTATTGTGCCCCCCATACTCATCCTGTGAGCAGTAGCGCAAAGAGATTACAAAGTGGTGTTAGATGAGGTAGGTGGTTAAGTTAAGTTTCAATAGGTTAGGTTAGATTACGTCAGGTTGGGATAAGTTAGGTTAGGTAGGTAATAAGTAGATAGGTTACAGTTGGTAGGTGGGAAAGTTAGGTTTGATTAGGTTAGCTTATGTCAGACGGGGAGGTTAGGTTCGATTATGTCAGGTTAGGTTCGATTATGTCAGGTTAGGTTAGATTACGTCAGGTTAGGTTAGATTATATCAGGTTAGGTTAGATTATGTCAGGTTAGGTTAGATTATGTCAGGTTAGGTTAGATTATGTCAGGTTAGTTTAGATTATGTCAGGTTAGGTTAGATTATGTCAGGTTAGGTTAGATTATGTCAGGTTAGGTTATATTATGTCAGGTTAGGTTAGATTACGTCAGGTTAGGTTAGATTACGTCAGGTTAGGTTAGATTATGTCAGGTTAGGTTAGATTATATCAGGTTAGGTTAGATAATGTCAGGTTAGGTTAGATTATGTCAGGTTTGGTTAGATTATGTCAGGTTAGGTAAGTAGGTGGAGGTGGGTAAAAAGGTTAGGTTAGGTCGGCAGGTTTTAGTGTAGGAGCTTAAGTAATCCCGTAAAAATTTCATGTTAATTTTTGACACCATACATCGTAATAATCCTTATAAACTATGTTAAGGAACTGTGGTGTAATTTTTTCTGAACGGTTTATTATAAGTTTTATGCCATTAAAGAAGTTTTATCAAAGAGCGGCGTAATGAACCACAGACGTATTACCATTAACTCCTAGGTAACTTAAAACATGACTAATAACCTATGAACATGTAGTATTATATCATTACAATTTAACGTAATATATTATGAATGCTGTTATAATATCTTAAGTGTGTTACAAACATGGCTGCTCATATATGCCATCCTGTCTCTGGCAAAGAAGAGATTGCAGTAAGTAAAATTAATTGCTAAAGACAAATACTGGAAATTAAACATATATTTATTACCATTATCTGAAAAGCTTAGAACCACCGTTTTATATTTATTAAAAGTTTGTAGTGTTATACATCATGTGTATACAAGTCACAAGTTATTATTTACGACATTGCTTCAGTCCTCGTCATCAGAGTCTTCTGTGTACAACAGATTCCTTCACCTTGTTTAGGCATTTCTCATCATCTGCTTGACAGTTACACATCTCGGTGCATGTCATGCTATTCTTTCTGATTCTTTCTGTATGAACATGACAATGATCCACATTTCCTGACGCCACATCCACATTTAACAAGTTCTGTGATTGCTTCTGGCGCTGGTGGTTGGTCTGATATTACTAGTATGAAACAGTCATTGTCACTCTTCCAGCCATGCTCTAATTGTGAAAGCATTTCACTGTCTGCATCACAAGACCACAGAAGAGCTTGATACCTTCCTCTCAATATATGATACTTTAGAGTTGCTGCAGTCGCTGGTAGTTCTCCAGCTTCTGCCTGCGTTATCTTGAAGAGATGCCATCTAAGTTTTGACAGTTTAGTGAAAGTCATTCGTGGACAGTAGAGCTTAAATACAAATTCCTCTAGACCAATATACTGTACATGTCTGCTGGAGGGCATTTGGTCTACTCAGCATCTTGAATGCATCTAGGACAGGGGTGGGCAACCTTTTTGAGTGTGTGTGCCAAAATCGACCAAATCTTTGATACAAAATTTTCTCTCGTGCCAACCAAAATTTCCGGGTCACATATTATTTGGTATCTTTTACGTAATGGGAGAACCTTTTCAAATAATCAGAAATCACACCGGGGTGGTAAAATCAGAGAGTTTTGTAAGAGTGATTTTATAAATCATGGGATATTGAATGAATGTAAAAATTAGTGACAGAATTTTTACTTAGTGGTTGTTCTTCCCTGTTGTTAGCGTGGATGTTTTATATTAGCATTTCAGTGTAAATCTAGTTGTCATATACATCCACACAATTTAAAGACGTTATTTTTAGCATCAGCAAAAGAGTAAACAATATTTTTGATTTGTTTATCAGATCATTCAGCCATTAGTTTTTGTAAACTTTTTTCAGTACATTACAATACCAAGCTCAATATCGATTTACTCGACTAAAACACAATAAAAGGATATAAAACTAAAGATATTCTTTTATTGATTCTTAATCCTTTATGAATGATGCATAAAAACCACAGAGAAAATATAAAAGTTATTTTACCTACAAAAATACACACTGTATTATATTAAACAAAAGCGAATCCTTAATATTTTTAACAGAATACATCAAATGAAAATTAGAGAACGAATAATTGTGAACCTTTTCTTTATTTAGAATCAATGAGACTTCTGCTGCTGCATCCCTGATGATAGATAATTTATATCCGGTTTATATTTTGTAACCTTGAGAGATATACATGCGCTGCTAGTTTCATCAGTAAGGCTACTTCTATTATGAGACTTAACAGAGTTCATCACTGAGAACAATGATTCACAAGAATATGTAGATGAAAAAATGGATAGTAATGTTGTTGCAAGTTTTTTTAAACAGACAAAAGTTTCTGGAATAGTATTCCAAGTCCTCAGTACCTCGTTTTCGGCATTTCTCTCTCTTACTCCCTTCTCTAATCGATCCTTTTCAATACTTTCCAAGTCAGCTCTAAGCTCAACAAATTTCTGCCTCCAAATTGAGCTAGTTTGAAATTCAATCAATTGCATTTCAAAATCATCCATATCTATCCATGAAAACTTCTGCAAGTTTAGTTCATCCAGTTTTATACTGTCTGGAAACTTAATGAATTTTGCAGTCTCTTCTAATTCTCTGAACCTAGCAAATCTTGTTGAGAACTGCTCAACAGTTGACTCAATGATGTTTACAAATAGCTTCTGAAGACACTGGCAGTCTGTTTTGTCATCCTTTGTGAGATCATTGATGTATTTCTTTAGGTTTGGAAAGTATCTAAATCTTTCACTATCTACATCCCTCTTAAAAACTCCTAGTTTCATTTCAAATGCCTTTATGTAATCAAACATAACATCAAGTGTCTTACCAGAGCCTTGTAATTTAACATTTAAGTCATTTAAATGTTCACATAAATCTGCAAAAAACATTAGTTTACAAACCCACACGATGTCAGACATTTCTTTATAAGACATTTGTTGGTTAATCAGAAAGAGATTTATCTCATCCATGCATTCAACAAATCGTTTCAAAACAAATCCTCGACTAAGCCAACGAACATTGTTGTACATTGTTAGTCCTTTGTACACCGAATCCACTTCATTCAATAAATTCCGAAATTGTCTTTTATTTAAGGCACGTGCAGAAATGTAATTAACAACCTTGGTGACTGTTTGCATCACTTCTTGAAGTTCCCTTAGACCAGCTTTAGCACATAAAGCCTCCTCATGTATGATGCAATGAAAACCTATCAGCGGATGACCAACATGTTTTGCAAACAGATTTACAAATCCTGCTTCCTTACCAATCATACTGGGTGCACCATCTGTTGTGACGGATACTACTTTTGAAATGTCAATTTGTCGAATAGATAATTCGTTCACAACTGCTTTACATATGTCAGCCCCAGTGGTACGCTCAGGTAGTGTTACAGGGTTAATCATCTCTTCGCATACCTCATCATCCCTACAAAATCGAGAAAAAATTGCTAGCCTAGCTGATGATGTAATATCTGTGCTTTCATCAACACAAATAGAAAAGAACTTACATGAAGCTAAATCCTTTGTTAATTGGTCAGTTGTATTCATTTCCATCTTAAGTATCCTATCCTAAACTGTTTTTCTACTCACAGACAAATCTTTAATGCGCTGAATAATCTTGTCCTTTTCTGAAAGGTTATCAAAAAGGAAAGGAGCACATTCTAGCCATGCTTCTTTAATATACTCCCCATCACTGAGTGGCTTTCCATGTTGGGCAATAACTTTTGAAACCTCAAAACCAGCAGCAACTAAGTTGGAACTTGGCCTACCTGAAATAAATTTCATCAAAACATCAGACTGTTTTTTTGTCTTAATCATTTCACGAGAAATTAATTCTCTTCGTTCTTGCTCAGTTACATTACTTAAGTTTTTATGAACAGTTTCAAAATGTCTCTTCACAGAAGAAGTCCTACAAACAACTGATTCAGAACATAAAATGCATAATGCTTTATTATCTTTCTTAATCATGCCAAATTTTTCAGTCCAGTATTCTTTAAATTCTCTAATATCCTCTTCATTTGTATGACATCGTTTCTTGGCTGGTGGTCGTGACATTCTGTACAATCTGTAAATAAGGGGTAGAAAGCAATCATATGATGTGTAAAAAAATAATTGCTCTCTTCGCACACTTTCCAACTTTAAGTTATACTTACTTTTAACACCAACAGCTATTTCATGATTTTTGTGTGGTTATATAGTAGAATGCGTTAATACAAAACTATTTTCTTTTGTAACACTTTTGGTAGAAATGCATAATAACCGAGACATTAATTTATAAATTATTAAAAAATATAAATAAAGAAATAAATCTGTATATATATATTCTGTATTCACATAGTATTATAGTAGAATGCTTAATACAAGATTATTTTCTTCTATAACACCTTTGGCCAAAATGCACAATACCTGAGTTATTATTTTATGAAGCATTATTATAAAAAAAATAATATCTCGGTTATTATACATTTTGGCCAAAAGTGTTACAAAAGAAAATAGTCTTGTATTAATGTATTCTACTATATAACCACACGAAAAACATGAAATAGCTGTTGGTGTTAAAAGTAAATATAACCAAAACCGGTTCATGGGGTGTAAAAATGTGGACAGAGACTTGTGGACTCAGACATTCTCTTCACAATCACTCTCTGCATACATATACCAAGGTTTATGAAAATCAGTTGGTGGATAATAAAAAAAATAAAAAATAAAATAAATTGGTACAATTATAGGCATGCCTACACAATGCAAATCAACGAGAAAGGCATGCATGCTATCTGATCACGTGCAGATAACACTTCATAATCCTGAATATTAATAATACATTTCCCTTAGCTTTAATAATAACTTATGTTTATGGCACATACAGTATGCTGAAGAACAGGCTTCATTAACCTCTTTTGGACCTTCTGACCAGTGTGCCAGATATGTCACGCTCCATAAATATACTCACTACCAACAAGTTCATAAAATTTTCAGCAAAGGTTTGCTTTACTCACTTAAGCGGGGTGAGATCCATTATTCAGCTTAAAAAAGGTCACATTTTAGGGGCAAAATTTAAATCGCCTTGCTAAGGTAAGTTGCGCCAAATTTTCCTTGTGCACAGGAGTATACAGATTCAGCAGTGTCTTAGGAACATCGATAAATTTATGGGTAAGCATGACAAACACTATGACAGCTGATAATTTGGACAGTAAATAATAACTTACTTGCACGTGGTCAGCGATTCTCCCTCTTGCTATGTTTACTTTGCTGGTTCACACTTCACACATTCACCACCAGAGGAACAATGATTAGAGAGAACGGATATGCATGTGACATTTATGGGACACTGAGCAAAAAAGCCATGTTCCCTTCCATGAAAGTTAAGACACCTTTTAAGTTAATGTGCCATATAATGACCCAGTGATCTAAAAGAGGTTGACTTTTGATATAATGTTTTTAATGCAATCTCTGATAGCCAGATAATTATTACAGATCTTGGTGTAATATTTGTTTTTCTTTTAATTAAATTTAAACATTCATATAGCTGAACTTGGATTTTGCTAACCGATAAATTCTTTGCGAAACTGCAAAACTCGAAAAAATATATAAAATATTAATGATGGTAAAGGAGTCACACCACGTCTGGCCGCATGGCTAATTATTTAACAACAGAACGGGAAACAATCCTTCCACCCGCTGCCGCCAAGGCGGCATGCGGTTGCCATATAAAGGTTTTTTTTTATTGAGGTGAGCCCGGGTCTCGCGTGCCGGAAAGAAGCCGTTAGCGTTTGGCTAGATTCTAGGACTTTTGTGTTAGATTTCATCAAAGTGCTCCAACATGCTTTCTTTCCTTTGCCAACAAATTTTCCAATGCAGTCAGATCCTGTAAAGGCATGGAAACCTGTAAGGCTCTCTGCCCAATGTGTCGTCGCTCACCAGTTCCTGTTATCATACTTGTATTTTCTCCAAGTTGAGGCTGCTTTAATATGCCAAACACATCAGTGTCTGGTGACTTGATATGTACAGTGCTGCCCTTCTGTGATGCATATACTGTATGTCCTGCTTAAGTTCTATAACTTGTGATAGCAATTTGATGGTTGAAGTCTTATTTGCTGCTTTCCACGACAGTAGATTAACCTTGGACAGCTTTTCCCAGATGCTCAATGGACCAACAATACGTTCCTTGACAAAATTTTCATAATTTTGTCTTCCAACTTCATATGCACATAGATTGTCATATTTGGCATTTTCTGGCATTACAGCTCCAGTTACCAAGTTTATAAGAGCATCATTTTCCTGGGATTACAGTCACCAATAACATTGTGTAGCTTCTGTACATCAGCATATTGACAGCTGACAATAGCTGTAGAGAGCTCATGGTGTTCTGTTCTTTTGTAATCTTTATGAGTTTGATATTTTATGTAATGAACTTAATTTGAAAACCCAAATGGTAGTATATGATCTTTTATCACCTTAGACACTCTGTGCGTCATGCCTCTCAAGTGATTTTTTTCCTCTCTTACTTCTCTGGACAAATACGACCTTTATCCCATCAGAAAAAATATCACCATATATTTTCTTAATCTACAGGTGCCAAGGTTTAAAATGACGGATGGTGTTAAAAATTAACCTGAAATTTTTACGTGACCACATATTGTCTTGTTGGGTTTCTGAGAGAACTTCACGGCTAAATAGCGCCTCTGTATTGATAGCCGGTACATGTCGTAATATCCACCGCTCATAGTTAAATATTTATGTCCGTTTATTTTGTCCTAATTTAAGTATCAAAGAGTGTTTTCATTTTTAAGTATCTTAAGTATCTTTTTTCCCCACTCCTAAGTATCTAAGTATGATTTATTTTCATTTATAAGTAACTAACCATATTTTTGTTTTCATTATAAAATGTGATTGATATAGACAACAGAAGTAAATATCAGCTGGAGGTCGTAAACGAAGCTGATGTGAAGTATTTTGACTCGCTGTTCCCACGAACTAATTGCTTCACTGGTTTATACCGAAGAAATAAAACCGTCAACGAACCATCCGATTCAAATGTGTCTCAGGCGATACAGGGTGTTTATGCGTCACTCTGATACCAAGAATGACTTTGTGTACTGTGGTGAAGCTGAGGGTAGGATAGGGTTGGGTTGGGTTGGGATGGGTTAGGATTACGCATGTGTAGGTATATTCTGTCGCATTTTATAGGTATCTTGCGTCTTTCTCTTTATTCCTTCTTTATCATGAGTATCTGTGCCTATTAATACACCACCTCGCAGGATAGTGGAAGAGGAATGGATAGTAACGAGATAATATTCTTCTTACATATACCTTAGCTTGATTACAGGTAACATCAGGTAGAAGTTACATGACTCTTAAGAGTTTTCCTCGACTTGGCTGATTCAACTGTAAGACTTGCTGTATTTATCCTTATTAAAATCCTCCACCTGTAAGACCATCCACTTGTAAGACCCTCCACCTGTAAGACCCTCCACTTGTAAGACTCTCCACTTGTAAAACCCTTTAGGGATTTGAAATACCTTCTCGTCTGACTGATGTTGGGGATTACTGGCCTCTTCGCCATTAGGCTATTTCGGCCGAAGCTGATGTCTTCTTTCTTCTTCTAATCTTAGTCTTCTTTCTTGCTACAACTAATCTGATGTTCTTGTTTCTTCTTTTCTTGTTATTCTTGTGTTCTTCTTGTTCTTGGTATTTTGGTTACTTCGTTCTTCTTGTTGTTTTATTTGGGATGAATTATGGTATGCGTGAGTGATATGATGGTGAGTTACTGACAGACCTGATGAAATGGCTTGTCAGGTGACTAGTTTCTATGTGATTGTTTTTATTTTTTTTTGTCTTTTGTAGCCCGTGTCTTTTTGTTTGAATATGTGTTGGTGGGTGTCAGTTTAACTTGATAAAAGTACGTGTTGTATGTAATGAAAAGGTTTGTGATGTGTCTCTCATGTTGTATGTTTTAATTTTTGTTTTATTCGATTTTATTTGCTTTGGGGCATGGTTACATACATATTATAGATATAAAAAGAGTTCATGCGTGTGTCAATCATAACATGCCGATAAGATGGGTCTCCTTGAGGAAGATTATTACAGCGTCACTTATGGTGACATCATCTTGCAATAAATTGGGTACAGTCAGCACGAAGCCTTGCTCGGCAGCTAGGATCACCAGCTGCCGGCGCTCTGGTTCGTACTGGCTGCACTCAGTCAGAATATGTCGGATGGAGAGAATTTTGTTACAAGTGGCACAGATAGGTGGGAAGGAATTGTCAAGATAGGCCTCTAGGTGGGTCAGATAGGTACAGTTCAGCCTAAGTCTGGCGAGAACGACCTCTTCCCTCCTATTCTTTCTATATGCTGAAGGCCAGTTTCCTATGTTAGGCTTCCAGTTGTTGTGAAGATTTAACCTAGTCCATTCAAGTTGCCACTTTCCAATTGCATATGTCTTCCCCAAGGAGAGACACGACTGAGGCTCCCAGGGTACATTAGTTGTCTCCCCGAGACCCACAGTTGCTCTTGCTAATCTGTCTGCCCGTTCATTGCCCCAAATGTTGCAATGCCCAGGCACCCACACCAGCACAATATTCTTGGCACACTCATGTAATTTATTAATAATGTTGCCCTGTATCTCATTGCTGGTAGTATCACCACCTTGAATTGCTTTAAGAGCTGACATGGAATCTGAAATGACAGCAACATCATTGACATTGCTTGTTATTGCAATGTCAATGGCTCTACTTATTGCAAACATCTCTGCAGAGAATATGGTTGTATGCCGCGGCAGGCGGGAGCTCCACTCCCCGGGTCTAGGACAACTGGCCGCCGCCATCTGGCCGCAGCTGGCCGCAGCCCAACTGGCCGCGGGAAACTCGCCGCGGCCGACTGGCCGCCATATGGAACTTTTTGTTGACAACCTAACCTAACCTAACCTAACCTAACCTAATCTAACCTAACCTAACCAAACCTAACCAAACTGGGCTGCGGCCAGATGGCGGCGGCCAGTTGTCCCATTCCCCCACTCCCCGTCTCTGCTCCAGATACCGGCTCCAACGTTGTCGTCAGTCTTGGACCCGTCGGTGTACACGTGAGTATAGGCGCTGTATCCTTCCAGAAATTGATAGAAAAGTTGCCTCAGGAGCTCAGGATGAAAGTCATTCTTCGCTCCCGGAAGCCACGATGTTTCCACATGGAAGTTGGGGTTCTCCCACGGCGGACACAACGGTGGAACGTATCTATCAACGTCTTCGAAATGGATACCAGCACCCTGGCACAAGGTCTGCAGGCGGACAACCGAGGACGGGGACCTACGCAGCTGGAGGAAACGGAATTTAGCAACAGCACACCAACCTGGGTGGCCTGTGCCTCGCTTCCTAGCCGCACTCAACCCGTACCTTAGCGTCAACATGTCCCTCCTGATGTGAAGTGGAGGGACGTGGGCCTCAACCTCTAGTTTACCTACACGTGTACACCTGTAAGCACCCAGACATAGACGAAGGCATCGGTTCTGTATTCTGGTTAGCTTTGCGAGTGTGGTGTCGCATGCCGAAGCATACAACTGGCATCCATAATCAAGTTTTGATCTGATCAGGGTCTTATACACCATTAATAAAGATTTCCTATCGGCTCCCCATGTAGTACCTGATAAAACTTTCAGGATGTTTGTGACTTTAAGACATTTACTTTCAAGTTCGTTAATGTGGTTTTTCCACGTTAATTTCCGGTCAAAATGAACACCAAGAAATTTTACTGAAGTCTGAAATTTAATAGGAGTATCATTTAATTTTAATACTGGATTTCTAATGTTACGTTTCTTAGTGAAGACTACTCCTACTGTCTTCTCAACTGAAAACCTAAATCCCCATTGTATTGCCCACTGTTCCGCGGTTTTAGGCCGGTTTGCACCCTTTGTGCAGATAGCCTCTCAACTCGAGAGGAGCGCCAGATTGCGCAATCGTCAGCAAACAAGGAGAATTTGAGGTCACTTAAGCTGGGGGCTGGTGATAGGAAATCATTAATCATTATAAGGAATAAAATTGGGCCCAGAACGCTACCTTGTGGAACTCCATTTTCAAAGACAAATGTGTCCGACTTTACGTTACCTTTTAATTTGACGGAAAAAGTCCTGTCTTGCAAAAAATTACTAATGAAAATTGGCAAATTACCTCTCAGACCCAAGGCGTGGAGCTTCATCATGAGGCCAGTCCTCCATTTCATGTCGAAAGCTTTTTCTATGTCTAAGAATACTGCAATTAATGTTTCTTTACTGCAAAGAGCTTTTGAGATGTCAGTTTCAAGACTTATTAAATGATCTAGTGTGCTTCTACCTTGGCGGAAACCACACTGTCGATCATTCAATAAGTTGTTACTTTCCAAAAATTACATTAGTCTACGCTTTATCATACGTTCCATGACCTTACACAGACAGTTTGTGAGCGAAATCGGACGGAATGAGTTGGTGTTGTTCGGGCATTTGTCCCTCTTCGGGATCGGTACGACATGGGCAAAGTGCCATGAGTTTGGAAACGTTCTGGACGTCCAGATCTCATTGTACACTTCTAGCAATTTGTCCAGGTTTTCCTGGTCAAGGTGCTTAATCATCTCGTATCGTATACCGTCAGGTCCAGGAGTAGAGCCCTTGCCCTTATTAATAGCAAAGGAAAGTTCCTCTGGGGAAAATGCTCGATTGTAGCCCTGTTCGTCCCCGTTCTCGAAGTCGAGATGCAAGAGCTCGGCACGATCACGGAACACGCCGAAGCGTGGATCATGATTGGTGGAGCTACTGGCATCTGCAAACTTCTGGCCTAGGGTGTTGGCAATGGCCTGGGGTTCGTCGAGAATCCGCCCTCCACTACTCACCTGTGGGATAAAACTCCTTCCTCCTTTGGATCTGACCCGGTTTATAGCCGACCATACCTCAGAGGAAGGGGTATCCTTGTTAATAGTGGAGACGAACGCCTGCCAAGACTCTCTCTTACACTCCCTGAGAACCCTCCTAGCCTTGGCTCTAGCTTTTTTATATTCAATTAAGTTTACAAGTGATGGAATTCTATTGAATAAACGACATAGCCTATTTCGCCCCCAGACCACTCGTCGGCAGTCTGGTGTCCACCATGGAACTCCAGGCCTGTGGGTTTTTGCAGAAGTCTTAGGAATTGTTAAATCTGCTGCGTGTATTATAGCTTGTTGTATGTGTGTAATTTTGGTGTTGATGTCTTGTCCAATGGTGTCTATACGAACGGCTCCTGAGTAGGCCCTCCAGTCTGCTTTCCTAAGGTTGTAGCGCACCTCGGGAGTAGCCGTTGGGGCGCCACACTCGTAAGAAATGCAGATCGGAAAATGGTCGCTACCCAGAGAGTCGTCGTATGTAGAAAATTTACAATCTAATAGCAAGGCAGCATCAACTATAGAAAGATCTATAGCTGACGCTGTGCCAAATCGTTCGTCCACTCGAGTCGCACTACCGTCATTCAGAAGAGACAAGTTGTAGTTGAGGATAGCTGCAGCCACCTGCTCTCCCCTCCCGTCACTCCGGACACTGCCCCACCGCAAATGGCGAGCGTTGAGGTCGCCAAGGATCATTTTCTTTCCTGGCAGTTGGTTAAATAGCTCCTCAAGCTCACCATCGTCAATGAGCCCGCCCGGAGGACAGTATAGTGAACAGATGGCAACATAGCCAGTCCGAATCCTAACTCTGCACGCCACAGCCTGCAGGTTCACGTTCAGATTGACTCTTTGCTGGGCAAATGAACTCCGAATGTATAGGGCTACCCCCCTTTGGTTGTCTCCCCTGTAGGACGTGTAGTTGTCGAATACAGGTGGGTCGTCGTGACCCGCAAGTAGCGTCTCTTGTAGGCAAAAAACGTCCGGCCGGAATAATGACATTAGTAAATGAAATTGAGCATTTTTATTCCTAGCACCTCTGCAATTCCACTGGATGATACTGAATTTTAAGTCTGAGAGTTGATATGGTCAGCGTTTTGGGCTTTATTTTTCTTTCCTCTTGTTTCGCGGGGGGAAAAGGGTACCGGGGAAGGATCCCCCGCATCAGATGAGCAGTCTTCCGGCTCCAAAGAGCCAGTTCTCTGCTCGGCAGGGGCTCCCTGCCCCGGGGGTGTTGCAATAATGCGAAAGAATGGTTGTGGTGTTGAGTCTCTTGTCATGCTTTCTAGCGATTGTGATCTCCTCCTTACGTTGGGGTAGGTAAGGTTGCGAGTCTGTTTGGGTTTTGGGGTCAGGTATAACTTGTTGTTAGTTTCGGTCTCGTTATTAGTCGTAGTTGTATTTGTGTTCTCGTCTTTGGCGTCTGTGGTTGAATAACCGGTGATTGTGGAGTCAGTCTGTGTTGCGATGGTCTTGGTCTCAGTCTGCGTTCCAGTGGTGCACATTTTGGGAGGTGAGGTATTTTTGGATACAGCGTATGCAAAGGACATTCCAGGTGTTGGTGTCTGCAAGGACAACTCCACCTGCCTCTTAGCCTCCCTGTAGTCCAAATTGTTCTCTGCTCTCACCTTACTGATCTCATACTCCCTCAGGTAGGAAGGGCACTTCCTGTCTGAGGCAGCATGCTGACCCGAACAGTGGTAGCATTTTTCCTCCGTTTGTGTACAGTCATCGTCCCTGTGTCCGGTCTGAGCACATTTGGAGCATACCTGGGTGTTATGGCAGGCCTTTCCAGTGTGTCCAAACCTTTGGCAGTTAAAACAACGCATTGGGAATTGAATGTATGTTTTGGTCTGGACCCTCTCATATCCTACCAAGACATGAGTGGGCCTAACAAGTCCGTCAAAAGTGAGTACAGCTGTAGTCGATCGTTTTCGCTCACCGTCTGAGGTCTTCCTATTAAATACGAAAGCATCGACGACTCCTTGATCTTTCATGTGGTACTTAATTTCGTCATTACTCATCCCCTGAAATTCGTAGCTGTTAACTACAGCCTTACAGGTGTTGAGAAATGCTGGGATATACGGTTCCACAGTCGTTGAATGAAAAGTTTTAGATTCAAGGCGTCCCTCATTTGCTGTGCGTCTTTAACGGTAACTTGGAGTTCGCCTTTTCTTGTCTTTCGGACTTTCTCCACGTCCCCTATCTGATCCTTAATGGCCTTCTGTATGATGAACCCATTAATTTTGTCAAACGAGGTAGACGTGTCAATAGTCCGAAAGTGGATTACTCGGGCCTTCTCAGTTGATACTTCTATGTTGCGTCTTTGTTGTGAAGTTTGGTCGGTAGCCGTTACATTGTCTGGCTTTGTCATTGGTCGTGGCAGTCGTGGGTCATGATTGGTCTCCCGCCTCTGCCTGTCCCTGCCTGGACGAGCAGAGGGGGGCTTGGAGTTTCCCCTCCCAGAGGGCATGGTTGGGGTGGCTGGGAACCACCCCTTGGGTACAGCTTTGCTTGTTTAATTACATGTATGGTTTTGGTGCACTAAGGTTATGCAAGGCCCTTAGTGCAAAAAAAAAATCTTTTACTTAAGGACGACCCCCGAACAGTGGTGTGCCTGCACGATCACAGACGTCACTGCTGGATTGGCCCAGGTTTTCCCCCGACCCCCACTGGAGACACACAATCCCACTCCGTGAGGTGTGCACCACTGGGGGGGCTCTAGCACGAATACTGAATTATAAAAATTCAGCAGGTGCCTCGGCCAGGGTAAGTAATAGAAAAAATGTAGTAAGAGAGAAAGCCCTCCTACCACGTCAGGAAGGACAACAGTTAGCGCTTCCCTCGCAGTTGTGTGGGTAACTCACACTAACTGTGGGGAGGGAATGCTAAGGTTGTCAATCCTGAGAGCTCGTGAGGTGTCAAAAATGGTACAAGTGACAAAGCCACTTTTAAAATGAATTTAATGAATGAATGAGTTGCTGTGAAATGCTGTGATGTTGTTGAACAGCAAGAACAAGTGCAAGTGCACAAGATGCAGCGGGCTATGGCGAACAGAAACCGTTGCGCAGAGTACTGTTCCCGCAAGAACGTCAGTCTCCTCCCGTGTCCAATCAGCCTCTCTGCCTTCTCGTCTTGGCTCCACTAGTACTGTACACACCCTCTCTAGCCTTAGTTTACAGTAATGTTGAAGTATATAATGAAGACTCACAGCTCATGGGTTAGAAAAACAAAAGATGCTTGTTTTATTTATTTATTCATTTATTTATTTATTTATAGTTTATTTTAGAATCCCCGAAAGTTAGAACAAAATGGCTGACGGGACTCACAAGCGGGCGGTGTTTACAGTATGGACCAGGAATAAAAAATAAATGAAAAATAAAATAAATAAATCGTAAATTGGTGCATTGTTTCTCCATGGGTAATTATAGAAGTACAAATGTTCTCCAGCAGTGGGTAACGATCATAGTCACGTATAGAGCTTCCGACGCAGGTAGATTGATATAGATGCATTACCTTGAGTTAGTGGGTTACAGGGGCTTCTTACACGATAATATTAAAGGTGTTTTTTCCTTCTGTTTGTGGCACTTGAGGTGTTTAGGTTAGGTTTAATTAAAATGGTTTAGTAATAATAGTTATATTACGATAAGTTAAGTTGAATTTAGAACTTTTGATTTACATATATCGTGTTTTAGAAGGATTTGTTAGCTAATAAGTTTAATTTGGATAAGTTTAGTTTAATTTAGATCATTTGATTTTACAAGGTCGTATTATAATGACTGGAAACCATATAGAAACCTGTTAGAAGTAAATATTTCTACGGCAGTGAATGAGTAGGTCAATAAGTGGTGTATAGAGCTGCTGACGCAACTTAAACGGTATATACTGTACATCATATGTTATCAGAGCTTTCCTGTTGTACGTAACCGCCTCCGTCAAAGTGTCTTAGTGGCTCATGTGAAGATTAGCCTCTAGTTTATTTAACCTCAAGATTAACTACACTGGCACTGCCTGACCTGACCTGACCTGACCTGACCTGACCTGACCTGACCTGACCTGACCTGACCTGACCTGACCTACCCTACCCTACCCTACCCTACCCTACCCTACCCTACCCTAACCTAACCTAACTTAATCTAACCTAACTTAACTTGCCATGTAGCGTTAGGTTAATCATTAGTTGAAATAAGCTGGGAGGGTTAATCTTCATGTAATCTATCTTAATTAACAATTTTGGTCAGGTGAGGCCTTCTTTACCTTACTCGAGAGCAGGAGGAGGAGGACTTGCTAACGTCTACAGATCATCGTCAACCAAGGCAGATATTGAATACCTTTTATTTACCTTCGTGGCTTAAGAACACATCTTAACACCATAAGACTATTCGACTCAATGCAATAATACAGTAATTGATTATTGTATTCTAATAAAATTTACGGTGTATCTTTTGAACCAGATTTATTGTTTGACTTTTGTGAATGAGAAACTGGTTGAGGTGTATTGTGGTAAACATCCTTAAGAGCAGCTCTGTGTGTTCTTACGACCTCAAAGTAACACAAAAGGTAGCCAATATCTACCCTTGGTCAGTCACTTTATGTAGATGTCAATTGTGTCATTTTTCTAGACTTAGTGCCCCCTGGAGGAGAAAGTAAATACAATGTTGATTTATTTTGGTCACAACACACGCTAGTAGATTATTTTTTCCCATTTAACTAAATAATTAACACTATGTAGCTAACTAATTATATGACTCAAAGATGGTAACCAATATGGCGTCGATATTGTTCACATACTCTATGATTAATAGATGTATTGTCTGTTTAATTTTAGGGAAGAATTTAATTTATAAACTTTTGAGAATCTGGATACAGGAGTTTTGTCATTGCGCGCGCGTGTGTGTGTGTGTGTGTGTGTGTGTGTGTGGTGATGATGATGATGACGGATACTTTCCTCTGCAGTGAAAAAATATCTTGACATTGCAAAGTTTAACTGTAAGCCGAAGGAACGTTTGTAATGTGACTTATTATGTGAAATTGTAACTTGAAATTCTTTGTGAAAAAATATTTCCCTATAAAGTTTGGCAGTAAATGAAGTATTACATCAAGGTGTAACTTGTAGTTCCTTGTGGAGTAAATTACCTAAGTGGACGATACAGCTACTCCAGGGTGTAAGACCTAGAGTAGAAAGTCTTAAGACCTTACCTGAGGTTGAAAGACTCTTATAGTGGAACGTCTTAGGTATTGAAACTTTAATTACAGTAAATAAAATATAATCTACCGAAACATTCCTTCACCTGGCGACAACTAATGATACAGGTGGTGTAATAGCTCTTTAAAATTCCTCCGTTTGATATAATAATGACCAAACATGAACTTATAATGTGCAATATCTTGATAACACATTAGCTGCAACATTACACATAGTCCAGTGTATGTGTAGTGAGGGACATCTACCTAAATGAGTTACAGAATGTGGAGTTGAGGCAAAAAATGTTGGGACATGTTTGAGATCATCAGTTGAGCCAAACGTTTATACTCAATATTGTTTTAATGGTATTTTAGAGCGACCGAAAAATGTAAACAAAATGGCCGGCTAGGCTCGGGGGATCCACGAGTCCTCTTATGAAGGATCGACAATAAATGAAAACAAATCAGATTAATTTAAACACATTTCCAAGAGTATTAGATCCTGTAAAGAGAGAAAATTAATACTTGATATTTGTAGAAGCTTTTTTTTTTTCGTCCGTTTTCGTCTTGGTTAAAACAATTGTGGTGGTGTTACCTGTTCCAAACGGTAGACATCAAGGAAATGGATCAAGACCTTAATACTCAAAGGTACACATGATGATTTGTTCCCAAGTCCGAGGATATACTTCACAAAACAGATTAACTTTAGGACACAATGATGGCGAACAAAATAACATCAACATTGCGTACAGTACATATCTTGCTTTGACTCTTAACTCTTGTAATTTTTCGTAATGTTAGTGAATGAAATTGAGATTCTGGGCATATTTTCCTGTTTTTCTTTCTAATCAAGCGTAAAGGAAGATGTACTGTTTATTGATGGATTTGGTGATGTCTTAATAGTGTATTAGTGTGTTAATATTACACAGGTTTGGTATAGTGGTGACGGTAATGTAGTGTAGTAAGATTTTAACACATGGAGGTGAATTTGTCTTTTATGTTGAGGATTTAAGAACATAAGAACATAAGAAAATAAGGAGTCTGCAATAGGCCGGTTGGCCTGTGCATGACAGCTCCTGTCGAGAGTTACTACCACTCTCTATCATCCATGAATCTATCTAGCCTCTTTTTGAAACTTTCCAGAGTTCCCGCACTTACTACAAAGTTGCTAAGCTTGTTCCACTCGTCCACCACCCTATTTGTGAACCAGTTTCTTCCTATCTCCCTCCTAAACCTAAACTTATCCAACTTGAATCTGTTGCTCCGAGTCCTATCCTGCTCGGATATTATAAGAACTTTATCTATATCCCCTTTATTGATTCCTTTCACCCACTTAAATACTTCTATCATATCTCTCCGCACTCTTCGTCTTTCTAGGGAATGCAAGTTAAGTTTCTGTAACCTATCCTGATATGGAAGGTTTCTAATTCCCGGAATCATTTTTGTCATTCTTCGCTGCACCGACTCTAGTGAATTTATATCCATTCTATAATAGGGGCACCAGAACTGAACCGCATAATCGAGGTGCGGCCTGATTTGTTAAAGGGAAGATCTGGTGGACGGGGATAATTGTCTGGTTGTGATGGACACGGCTCACCTAACCTAACCCAATCTAACCTAACCCAACCCAACCTAACCCAACCTAACCCAACCCAACCTAACCTAACCCCTATATATGTGAGATAAG
>NW_024739271.1:0-31744 GCF_018991925.1 Homarus americanus | reverse complement strand
TCCTCTTCCCCCTCACTCCTTTTTCATCCTCCTCCTCACTTCCTTTTTCCTCCTCATCCTCATCACTCTTCCCTCAGTATTGTCCTCATCCTCCACACTCCTCCCTCAGTATTGTCCTCATCCTCCACACTCCTCCCTCAGTATTGTCCTCATCCTCCTCACCCTCTCCTCAGTATTGTCCTCATCCCCCTCACTCCTTTTTCATCCTCCTCCTCACTTCCTTCTTCCTCCTCATCCTCATCACTCTTCCCTCAGTATTGTCCCCATCCTCCCCACCCTCCCCCTGTGCATTGTCCCCATCCTCCTTACCTCCCCCAGTATTGTCCCCATCCTCCCCACCCTCCCCAGCATTGTCCCTCATCCTCCCCACTCCTCCCTCAGTATTGTCCCCACCTCTCCCCACTCCTCCCCAGTATTGTCCTCACCTCCTCACTCCTCCCCATTAGTCCCCATCCCCTCCCCACCTCCCTCAGTATTGTCCCCATCCTCCTCACTCCTCCCTCAGCATTGTCCTCATCCTCCTCACCCTCCCCTGCATTGTCCTCATCCTCCTCACCTCCTCAGTATTGTCCTCACCTTCCTCACTCCTCCCTCAGTATTGTCCTCATCCTCCTCACTCCTCCCTCAGTATTGTCCTCACCTTCCTCACTCCTCCCTCAGTATTGTCCTCATCCTCCTCACCCTCTCCTCAGTATATTCCTCGTTTTCTTCAAAATTCCCTCAGCGGTTCCTTACCACCCCCCACTACTTTGTTCTCTCTCTCAGTGGTGGAAGGTAACACAAAATACTCTTGATATCATTAGTCTTAAGTTCACATCAAGTTCGGTAACAAGTAAGGTGTCTACATCAGTCCTCGTCACACACACACACACACAACCTGCGGTACAACTTAACATATTTTTCACACAATATGACGCTGGGTCTCACTTTTGTTACCTGTTGTTCTTTGTGTTTACATATTTTTCTCCTCGACTTGATTCTAATATCGGTACTTTACTCATCAACTCAGTGGCTAAAACAGAAGTACATTAGTCAAGGCTGTCAGCCATTGTCTTGATGACATTATCGAGTCACTTTGTAAGCTCAGTGTTTCCTTTGTGGATTATATTGGCTTTATATACTGACGGAAAATAAAACTAGAATATATTTCAGTTGACTTAATGTTCGTGAATGTGTTTAGTATAATTTACACACATTGGACACTAAGACGGGTTAATGGTTACAGGGGTTGAGGTTTTTTGATCTTAAACAGACGGCGTTACTTGCGGTACAATATAGTGTGTATGAAGCATGATCTGAAATGTGATCGGTAATGTTCGTTTACAAATAATTAATGTTGAGTAAAAGTGAATGTTAGTTTGAGTTCAGTAACATGATTTAATGATTCATATAATGCCTTGAATTTTATTCCTCTGGGTGAAAGGGGTCCACACACACCGGGTCCACACACACACACACACACACACACTCAGGGTACACACACACAGCGGACATGGCAGACTTCTTCATGGGAACATCACTTAATGACACCTTTTGGGACCCAGAAAATTAGGAAACCACAATGGCGGAGAATCTTGGGGTAGGTGTTACTTATTTTCATTTACAATTTTAGACGGGATCCCACGAGTCAGGGATAATCAGTAATGCTTGGTAGGGTTTGGCCCACAAATCCTCTTCATAAATGTCAGCTGGGGCGAGATTTGCCTCCTGCAGTCCCGCACCACCACGTTGAGGCGCGCGGATTTGTAACTCATTTGGACCAAGTGAATTAATTTTAATTTTTTTACGGGAGAGAGAAAAAAGTGGATGATTAGGAGACGTCTCGCATTCCCTCGTGTGAAATTGTCTTTCTGGTCATTATCTTTTACTGATCGTTCGTGTACTGTATTTTACTGACAATACCAGAGCAAGCAGTTACAGCATCAACCAAACACCAAGACAAACAGTTAGAGCATCAACCAAATACCAAGACAAGCAGTTACAGCATCAATCGAATACCAAGACAAGCAGTTACAGCATCAACCAAATACCAAGACACGCAGTTACAGCATCAACCAAATACCAAGACAAGCAGTTACAGCATCAACCAAATACCAAGTCAAGCAGTTACAGCATCAACCAAATACTAAGACAGGCAGTTACAGCATCAACCAAATAGTTCACGATCTTCCTTGCCTCATACTCAACGATGACTCCAGGATATTTGCTTTATCGGTCAGTCATCAATCTTGGTCTGTGTTCCCCGCCTGACTTGGTCCAAGTTGTCTCAACATTCATCTCCACCAGCGAGAGTAATGAGAGTTGTACCACACTTGTGATGGCTGTCTCTACATCACCAAGCTGGATCACTTCATCACTATTATATTATCAAAAAACACACTCGCTATTTTCTGCCAGGACTCCATCACCAAGCTCCGTGGACAACACAAGACGAGGATAAGATAAGTATTTGTGAGTAATGTTGCCAACACCACATATTACCAAGCAGTGACGTTTAAAGGGAAGCTGTGGACATGATCTTGCTTATATAGATGGTAAAGTCTTATTCAGTTTTGTTATCCACTGAAGGGAATGAATATCTCGTGTAAAACAACTGTAAATGAATATAATATCCAATTTTAACCTGATACTCACACACCAGTTATCTTCCCTAATTACGTCATTTGATAGTTAGTGTTCTCTTCTGTGAGCCTGACAGACGTGAGACCTGCAGGACAAAAATTCTGAAATTAATTTGTACGTTTTAGCACGCTTGTACCCCACCTTTATCAGCCTTCAGAAAAACATCGTAACTCGATACCTACATCATGAATACCTTCACCTGGTGAGTTGGCAATTAAGGTATAAATTATACTAACTTAATGGAGTTCTTAAGACCATTAAAATTATTATTTTTTCCTGATCTCACTTATTCTCCCCACTCAGAGAAGAACAATGTTATACTTTAATATTAAACACCTTTATCAAGGTATACAGGTATGTTTTATAACTTAGTCAAAAGGATATTAAAAAACTGTAGCTGTCAGTCATGTGAGGCACTCTGCTGGAGGGCCTGATGGTCAATGATGACTTGAACCCACATCTACGTACACTGACTAACTACTGTATGTAAGATCAAGTTCTCCTGGAGCCTCTCCCGAGAAGTTCACTCTGGGTTATGGGTACACGTGATGCTGCTGCTCCTCACTCAACACTTCTCCTGCGTAATGTGACAGAGCTTATACAGCTGAGAGAGAGAGAGAGAGAGAGAGAGAGAGAGAGAGAGAGAGGAAAATACCGATGGGTTGCCTCCTCTTCACAATTTATATTATTCTGTCGTCATGAAAAATCTCCCCCACTCCCTACCAGCACCTGGATCATGTTGTGGCCGAGACAGAAATAAATACAAATCCCTTCCCAGATGTCCTTGTTCTTTTATCGTACCTGAAAGTTTCTCATTGTTTTTCTCATACCAGTTTTCTCTCTGTGTTTTACCCCCTCCGGCCCCCAACAAGTGATATTTTAGTTCAATTCAACATTTCGTTTGTTTTTGCACCCGGCGGCCGGTGGCTGGAGTTAATAGTTTAAGTGTTTACGTTTAATTGTTTTCCTTTAACTTGGAGATTTGTGATCTTGTTGATGGTCTGGACTGTAGGTCATAACATTACAGGACGGCGGCGGTACACGGGCAGGTTGGTGGGGTAGTACTGTAGGTTATAACATTACAGGACGGTGGCGGTACACGGGCAGGTTGGTGGGGTTGTACTGTAGGTTATAACACTGCAGAACGGCGGCGGTAAACGGGCAGGTTGGTGGGTTTGCACTGGTAGGTTTTCAACACCAAGAGAACTGGCGGCGGTATTACCCAAGCAGGTTGGTGGGTTGTACTGCAGGTTATAACATTCGCAGAATCTATGGCATAATACGGACAGGCTGGTGGGTTTGTACTGTAGGTCATAACATTACAGTGATTTGGCGGCAGTACACGGGCAGGTTGGTGGGGTTGCATCAGTTATAACACTGCAGAAAATCCATGGCGGCAATACTTCTGGGCAGGTTGGTGGGGTTGTACTGCAGGTTATAACATTACAGGACGGCGGTAACACGTTATAGTTGGTGGGTTGTACTGTAGGTTATAACACTGCAGAACGGCGGCGGCATGGTTTCAGCAGGTTGGTACAGTACTGCAGGGGTTATAACGACTGCAGGACGGGGGCGGTACACGGGCAGGTTGGTGGGTTGTACTGTAGGTTATAACATTGGTGATCGGAGGCGGCACATGGGCAGGTTGGTGGGATTGTACTGTGGTTATACCACAGGACGGAGGGCGGTACACGGGCAGGTTGTTGGGGTTGTACTGTAGGTTATAACACAGGACGGAGGCGGTACACGGGCAGGTTGTTGGGGTTGTACTGTAGGTTATAACACTGCAGGACGGAGGGGGTACACGGGCAGGTTGTAGTTTTACCTCCAGCTGTCCTACTCCTGACGTCATAGATCCTCACCAGCTGCTGCTTCTCTCTGGTCTGGAAACATAATTTTATGGTGTGGGGATCCTAGGCCGTCAAACTCTACTATGGCCACCAAACACCACTATGGCCGCCAAACACCACTGTGGCCGTCAAACTCTACTATGGCCACCAAACACCACTATGGCCGCCAAACACCACTGTGGCCGTCAAACTCTACTATGGCCACCAAACACCACTATGGCCACCAAACACCACTATGGCCGCCAAACACCACTATGGCCGTCAAACTCCACTATGGCCACCAAACTCCACAATGGCCTCCAAACTCCACTATGGCCATCAAACTCCACTATGGCCACCAAACTCCACCATGATCGTCACATCAAATAACTTCCAGTCTTTAAAGAACAATTAGTTATCTTTGTCTAATGATTATAAAAAACGTTTCATTTGGACTTTGTGGTTTTGAAGACTGAAGTAATACTCACAATACATTTAATAAGACTTGCAGAATCCCTTGGACCACGACACACCCTTGGACCATGACACACCCTTGGACCACGACACACCCTTGGACCACGACACACCCTTGGACCATGACACACCCTTGGACCAGCGGCCACACCCTCTTGACCACTTACACACCCTTGGACCATGACACACCATTGACCATGACACACCCTTGACCACGACACACCCTGACCCGACACCCTTGGACCTATGACACACCCTTGGACCATGACCACACCTTGACCATGACACACCCTTGAACCATGACACACCCTTGGACCGTGACACACCCTTGACCACGACACACCCTTGGACCACGACACACCCTTGGACCACGACACACCCTTGGACCACCATGACACACCCTTGGACCACGACACGACACACCCTTGGACCACGACACACCCTTGGACCATGACACACCCCTTTGACCGGACACACCCTTGGACCACGACACCCTTGACCACGAAGAATCTGACCATGACACACCCTTGGACTACCACACACCCTTGGACTACCGCACACCCTTGGACCATGATGACACCCTTGGACCATGACACACCCTTTGACCATGACACACCCTTGGACCATGGACACACCTTTGACCACTTACACACCCCTGGACCATGACACACCCTTGACCACGACACACCCTTGGACCACGACACACCCTTTGACCATAACACACCCTTGGACCATGACACACCCTTGACCATGACACACCCCTTGGACCATGACACCCTTGACCACGACACACCTTGACCCAGCATACAATCCTTGGACTATGACACACCCTTGGACCACGACACACCCTTGGACCATGACACACCCTTGGACCACGACACACCCTTGGACCACGACACACCCTTGGACCATAACACACCCTTGGACCATGACACATCCTTGGACTATGACACACCGTTGGGTACATGCACTAGAGTGGTTTAGTATTAATAACGAGTTAAATGATGGATTTTATTCGTATTTTTGTGTTAATAAAACCATAGACGTAACAAAACTAAACAAATACCATAATATCCTGACCCCTTGGGTCTGTCACACACACCCTTGGTGACCTCAACTCTTTAACTTTAATACTTTTGTGCTGCCGCTCACAGGATGAGTATGGGTGCACAACAAACTAGCAGCTGTAGGTGACAAAATTCAAAAGCGGATCCCCGCCATTTTCACTACACTACACAACACAACACCAACACACACACACCACACAACACCACCACACACACACAGATGATCAGTACGGATGAGCCTCGACCTGAGCCCTGACAGAACATTACGGTTGTACTAATTCGTCAAGCCGCGGTGAGGAAGTATATGAGAGTGATTTGGGAAGTTATATTTATGTTCCATATAATATATTTATGGTTTAATCACCTGTGTGTCTGTGTGTGTGAAGCCTTGAATTTTGAATTTTGCCACATACAGCGGATAGGTTATTGTGCCCATGGAGTTGACCTCAGGTAATATCAAGATCAGATATAAAGGTCAAAGGTTCATAAATCTTTTCAATGTTTTGCTTGACATTTGACCTGACACTCAAGGTCATGTCCAAGAACCAGTTATATATCAGTTTATCTTGCCTGGAGGGTTGTGTTAATGTGTTACTCTAACCATGTCCAAGAACCAGTTATATATCAGTTTATCTTGCCTGGAGGGTTGTGTTACTCTAACCACTTGTTGCCTTATTGTCTTGTCTTACTTTTATATGATGATCACACATTCACAGTGAGTCCAGTTTGTCTCCTCTTGCTTAACAACTACAGCTAAACTTTGCATCATAAACACATTCAATATTTTTGGCTGTTAACATTTCCCGAGTTATTTTTACATTTGATTATATATTTAGTCACATTTCTAAAACCTTCAGTACACAGTGTGGGGCAGCGTGGCCGGCACTGCACTCGACCACCTTCACCTCCCCAACAGTAACGTTATGTTTCCATTTACAGGTGGATGGACTGGCAGTGTCCCTGTTTACACTGCACTCTCAGGCGGCGAACGCAAGACAAAGAAGACGTAAGTACAAGACTTTTTGCTAATGAGTAAAAGATGCATTTAAAGATTTACATGATCAAGTATTACAAAAGATTCACGAATTCTGAAATCATGTCCACCAAAATAGTCTATACAGGAGGTGTCGTGCACATAAAGGAACATAACGTATTGTGAAGGTTCCGTGTATATAAACTATTGAGGCGGTAAGAACAGAGCAAGTTGAGGGTGGCAGTGTGACCTTTAGGGGGCGTCGTGCCTGCCACCCTTACTACACCCTAACGTTGTCTGCTAACCGCTCATCCACACGACTTAATGTCCACTGTTTCCGTTTTTATCTACGCGATTATTGTTATTTTTTCCCTCTTTCCCTTCCGCCTTTATGGACTTCGTTTTTTTTTTTTTTTATTTATTCAGAATACTTAAATTATAAACCATTTCAAGTCCTTGTTATTTATGGGTGCACACCTTAGTGCTTCTCTCAGCATGGATTTTTTTTTTAACATTTCATATTTTTTTTCCGTTTATATAATGTAAACTAATCGATGTTGCGACAGAAAACGAGAAGAAGTGCCAACAAAATAATCCCCGTATAGCCTTCTGCCTCTCCTTGATTTAAGTTGTTCCAGCCACAGACACACAGACAGTCAGTTGTTTGACGTGTCAGGACTCAACCCCGCGTCTACTTGATCTGATTTTTCAGTCATAATGAAGCGCTGTGGTTTTCAGTTTTTAATTCCCTTATTTGGTCAACATATATTTTTTTTATTCTGTTCATTATTTTCCATCACATCTCTATTGCATGCTGAACTGTTAAAATCTTTAGGTCGAGGCAGTTCCTGGGCCAATAACCTTACTGTTACTCTGTGTCGCTCTGCCTTAATAAACGAAGCTTATTGCGCCTGTCATTAATGGAAATGTTAGGTCCTCGCGTGTGGTAATATACGTGATGCAAATGTGTCCTTTAAATCAATCTGTCAAGGTGTGAAATGCATTAGCTACCTGTAACTACTACTAATTAGTATCTAGGACAACATTTTCTTCAGTTTATTTTCTAAAGTACTAAAGATGCCGCGGCATTATTTAAGCCTCTTGCTTTCTTAATAACTTCTCTGTCAGGCTGAGCGGAAGCCCATCATTTGCAGAGTCATGTTGTACCTCAGACATAACTCAGCCGTGATTCAGGTGACCGCCATCAGCGCTTCATAATACACCTTACAGCCACCACTGAAAAGACCGCTGATAGCTTCCATCATAGCGCGGCTAAACTCTCAATACGAAAATCTCTTCCACTCCGAGGAAAATCGTTGGGCTTATTTTTGTTAATTCAAGGTAAAAAAAATATGGCAAAACTTTTATGGCTTTAATAATATTTCTTTTACATTTATTATTGCTTCATTTGTTATTTTGTTTATATAAAAGGTATACTTGTCGTTTATACCCACACGACCCTTACGGTACACTACACCAGACAACACAGAGCCAAGACAATCATTCTTCACTACAACATTGACCTCAGAGTCGAGATATTCTGACCAGGCCGTCATGCGCTCACAGGAAGATGCATCTCCCGGCCTAGCTGTACCTGCACTCAACCCCCCCCCCAGACAACATGGCACCCCAGACAACTGACATCACTTGTAAACATGGTGGCTGCCCGAGGAAGACTTGTATGTCTCATAATTCTTAATTATTGATGAATTAATGTAATAACTAATCTTGTATACTCGCTTAAAGATCTTAGCTGTTGAAGTGTAGTATTGCATTATAGCGTTAACAACTGCAACTGCCTTGGTATGTACTGTACCTAACCTAACCTAACTTACAGCGACCAAATAATCTCCTGGAGTCAGCCAAAGCATCCAGCACCAATACTCTACCTCATATCCCGGAGGCAGGTCGCCCTCCATGCAGACGGTGAATTTACTGAGCTCCTTAAACAAGTGATCGATGGCTCGACAAGCCTTGATGACCAAGGTACTCGTGGGGGCTGGTGCTTCTTGTTAATGTGTGTTTGGCCAAGCTAGCGAGAGAGGGAAAATATTACTCGCTAAAACTAGTCCTCTATTCACGTCCAGGTTTCGACTCGACGTCATTGAGACCACTAGGCCGAAAATTGTGCGATTCTGCTACCAACTGTTAAAGAATTTGCGTTTAGACCATCGAGGCCACAGCCGGCAATGGACAGATGCAGTCTAATATTGGCGTGAACCCTGACCATTCGGGTTTCCTGGTAACTCTTAGACCAATCATACTGGACACATTAGGCGTCTATATAAAGCAAGGAAATGCACACCTACACATATACATATTTTTTAGCTATCCAGATCTAGGATTCGGCCTTACGTAATGAACACCTTGTACCGGCCGCTATAAAACTCGGTAACTCGTGAAGTGAAGAGACATCGCACGAAAGACAGCCAGACAGACATATGAGGCTTGTTTCCAGGTATTGTTTCCCTGGTGATAACCTTCGACCTCACTCCCACCTACTGTTGTCGTCTTCACCGAACTGGAGCGTTTAACGGGGACCAACGGACGCGTTGGTGACACTGCCTCGATTTAGTTGGAGGACTGGTGGTAGATGCGCGGGGTGAATATTGGCCTGACACCACTAGTAGGGATTCCGAAGCTGACCTAAGGTTATATGATGATCCTGGCCAGAACGTTTACCGAAAAAAGAAGGAATGCATGAATAAAATAAATAAAGAAAGCAACTGGCCTAGTCCACAATCACTAAAGACCTCTCCTTCTCAGCTGATAGCCAAGTGTAACGTCAAAAACAACTGCCATTGACTGTGGGCTGGTATACTGTACATGACTGCCAGAGACGTAATTCCTGATAAGATTATAAACTTGGCTGTCTAGTTGGTGACGTCGCTATTCTGATGATTTTTTTTGTTTTTTGTTTTATCAATTCATTAAGACTCGATTTGATTTTGTTTTCATTGAGATTTTGTTTTTGTTTTGTAACCGTCCAACATGTCGAGTGTTGTAACCGTCCAACATGTCTAGTGTTGTAACCGTCCAACATGTCGCGTTTTTACCTTTTTAATATATTCGACAACTAAAACTTGCCCATAAGAACTTTTGGATTAACTGTCAAATATCTAGCGTGTATTGCCAGGGATACCCAAAGAATGTTCTATACTACTGAGGGTATACACAAACACTTGCTGTCTTAAAAGTAGGTTCTATTCTCGTACGGGAGATATATACAATAGGACGCAGAACCTCGCATTCACGCCACGAGGACTCTGTCTTCTCTCTCTATCTATCTATGTATTACTACGCGCTGGCCTGTACAGATGCCAGCATTCACAAGCTGAATGCATAAAGTATAAATATGATAATTTATATACATAACATGGTGCACAATAGAATATTACATAGAATTAATACATGTTCTGTAATACTTTACTATACATAATTAATGGAGTAATATAAGAGTAATATAATAATATACAGCTGAAGGTACTACTTTGTGTCCATATACATCATACACCTCCCTCCCCCCTATACGCTCATAGTTTCATCTTGAGCGGACCTTTTGTTTCTGAGTCGCTCGGACCTGCGGAGTACTGGGGCAGAAACACAAGGTGGGGATGGATTTACTTTAGAGACATCAACATTAGGGGACTCAACTGGGGGGGGGGTCAACACTAGGCAGCTCCACAGGTCGGAGGAAACGACGGTTTCTCCACCATACTCTACCACTAAGAAGACGCACTTGGTAGTCCCTGGACCGGCCAATACCTATAACAACCCCAACCTTGTCCCAGCGGTGAGATACCGGATCTTGAATCCTGATCTGTTGGCCGATACTCAACCTGGGAAGGGGACGGGCATGACAGTCATAATGAGCAGCGACATCTGCGGCTCGTTCTGCTGCACGGCGGTCACATTCCTCAGTCTTGGCCTGCCACTCTTGAGAAAAAGACTTTGGGTGGGCAGGAACACAAGACCTGAGATGATGTCCGTATAGAACCTGGGCTGGGGAGCGTCCGGTGAAGTTCGGGGTGTTGCGTAACTCCAACAAACTTCGATCGAAGTCTTCGCAGTCGACATTTCCTGAGGGTGACACCTTAAGGATCAGGTGTTTCACAGTCTTGACTGCGGCTTCAGCGTGTCCATTCGCCTGGGGGTAGTGGGGCGAGGTCACGACATGACGGACTCCCCAACGGTCCATGAAGTCCCGGAACTCGTGGCTGGTGAACTGGGGTCCTCCATCAGTCCTGAGGCGGAGGGGAACACTAACTTCTCTGAAGTAATGCCTGAAGCTCCGGATGGTAGCAGTAGCCGTTGTATCACTACCACAGGGGACGACAACAGGCCATCCAGACAGTCGGTCGGCAATGACGAGGAAGGACTTCCCTGCAACTGCAAAGAAATCGGCCGACACAGACTCGAAGGGTCTTGAAGGGTTATCGTCGCACATTAAAGGTTCCTGTTGCTGGGTGGGTTGCAGAGTCTGGCACGGGTCACAGGCACGGACGGTACTTGCAATGTCCGCGTCGATTCCGGGCCAAAATACAGTCTGCTTCGCCCGTCGCTTGGTGGCCTCCACTCCTCGATGGCTGTCGTGAAGGCGGGCCAAGGTACGGCGGCGTAGGGCAGCAGGAATGACTACTCGTGGACCATACAGGACGAGGTCTCCATCACAATAGAGGTCCTCGCGTAGTTTCCAGTACGGGAGTAGCGATTCTTGAAGGTCGTATCGGTTCGACGGAAATCCCTGAGACACACAGTCGACGAGCCGGATGTAGGAAGGGTCGGCCCGGGCTGCGGTGCCGAGATCTTCAAGGGTCTTGTCTGCATCCGGTGCTGTAGACTCTTCTGATGTGAAGACGGCCTTCAATGAAACTACTGACTTGAGGGATGCAGCAGCTGTAGAACACAACATCTCGTCCTCTGGGGTGGCCTTTAAGATAGGTTTAGAGAATTCCTTGGAAATAATGGCCAACTCTTGACAATGGCCATATGATAAGAGCGGAATCGGGATATCATTATGAACATCAATCCGGGCTGAGCAAGACTGCTTACCAAAGGTAAGGGTAGCCCAGAAAGATCCCAAAGCTGGAGCCATCTTGGAACCATCAGCTGTCAGTTTCGTTGTCTGAGGAGGGGGCTCTAGGTTGCTCCGGGGTATTCCCAAACTTGCTAAGTGTTGTGGACCAATTACTGAGACATCAGCACCGGTGTCAGGTAACATCCGAAGACTGGATGACGAGTTACCGTAAGAAATGACAACGTTGATGTGCTGGGCCGTCGTGTCTGTGGAACTATGTACACGACGGCAGGAACGACTGGACACAGCGTCTTGATGCTTGCCAGAAGGAGGGGGCGCGCCAGCACTACCTGAGGATGACTTCTTGGATCCTAGGTGGCGTCGTTTCTGTGTCTTCTTACGACAACATTTGTCATAATGGCCCACACGACCACAAAGTCTGCACTGAACTTTGCTAGCAGGGCACTTGACTGTATAAGCCCAGTGACCCTGGCGGTCGCAACTTCTGCACACGCTTTGAGCAGCTGGGCACTGGGAGGCATTATGCTGTCTCGCACAGCTGTTACACAAAGCTGCTGCTGAAGGTGTAGCTGGAGGGTGAGGGGTGGGGTTACTTTGCTGCTTCTTACCCTTTCTGTAGGAAGACACTGCCCTCACCTGGTCAGGCTGTGAGCGTAAAGCTGAAGTCGCACACCTGGCGGCCTCGTACGCTCGACATTTCGTAACAACATCTTGAAGGGAGGAAGTGGGGTCGAGGGAAATGAGACGCTGAACTAGCTCTTCATCTCGGACACCCGTTCAAGATAATTGTCTTAAGTTGTGTCTCTTCACAGACTTGAGAATGTCCGGGACAAACATCAACTTCCTCTGAACACCTTTTGAGCCTTACAAAAAATGCGTCAAAAGATTCTCCATCAAGCTGTTTACATTGGAGGAGTTCTCTTCTCCTGAGTGCTTCGTTGCGCTGTCCCTTGACGTGTTCCTGCAACTTGTCGAGCACGGCCTCTACCGTCAGAGTTGTCGTAGGAGGCACTTGAAGTGTGTGCTCGAGAGTACGTTGTGTCTCTAAGGACAAGCACATACGAAGCTGTATCATTTGTTTCGGCTGTGATAAACTTGACAAGTCAACCATTGTTGCGTAGTCTTGCCAACGTCGACGCCATTCCCGAAACATCTGATAAGAAGCGTCAGACATCAGAGAGGGAGGCGTCTGTACTGCAGCCTTTTGAGGTGTTGTTCCGACTCCGGGAAATGAGGTACCAGTACCTCTAGTCGCATCAACATTAGTAGTAGCAGACGAATCTTGTACGGTAGATCGTTGTGGGGAGGCTAACAGAGAAATCAAGACGTCAAATCTGGCTTGATCCTCCTTTCTTCTAAGGTCATCCTCACGTCTACGTATGTCTTCGAGTTCTCTGCGTGTTTGTTCCTCTTTGTGGCGTCGTCTTTCAGACTCTTTGTACCGAATTTCTTCCTCTTCTCTCCTTGCAATATCGTCCTGGCGTCGAGAAGTTTCCATCCACTTTATCAGTTGAAGGAGATCTGTGGACGCATGCATCGCAGGAGAGCTGGCTCGCGACGAGCGAGGAGATTCTGTGGGTGACTCGGCGGTGTCACTGTGGGGAGCGTGGGGCGTAAGCGTGGGTGGGGAGAGGTCTCCCACACTAAAACTCGTAACCCCATCGTCCAGGGTATCGTTTTGATCCCTGTGAGACATGCCAACAGCTTCTGTACTTTATCTGTGCAAAAGACCGGGTCAGCCCCTCGTAATCTATGCACAGAATTACAGAAGACTGTAATAAGTCACCAAAAATATAAGGTGAATGCGTGTGTGTGTGTCTGGCGGGAGGGGAGGGACTTGGCGCGCTGCCAGACGTAGGAGCGAGTGGGCAGCGTCCAGCACTGGCTCAGTCACCCTCAGACCAGAGACAGGAGAGCACGTACTGTCGGGCCGCTCCCTTAGTCATCTGACCACTCCCTTAGTCATCTGACCGCAACTTGCACAGACAATTATGATTAAAATACACAGCACAGCACTTCACAAAACACTTCACTTCACAGCACAGCACTGTACACAGCATAGCACTTCACAACACCGTAAGTCTAGAGGCTTGTAGTAGTCTTGCTGTCTGAAGCTGAAGACTGAAGACGAGACGCCATTAATAGAGTCCGGGGGGAAGGCTTGGTCCACTGAATCTCACTGAGAAATAACCACTGCGCCATCTAGCGTGTATTGCCAGGGATACCCAAAGAATGTTCTATACTACTGAGGGTATACACAAACACTTGTCTTAAAAGTAGGTTCTATTCTCGTACGGGAGATATATATATACAATAGGACGCAGAAGCCCGCGGTCACGCCACGAGGACTCTGTCTTCTCTCTCTATCTATCTATGTATTACTACGCGCTGGCCTGTACAGATGCCAGCATTCACAAGCTGAATACATAAAGTATAAATATGATAATTTATATACATAACATGGTGCACAATAAATAGAATATTACATAGAATTAATACATGTTCTGTAATACTTTACTATACATAATTAATGGAGTAATATAATAATATACAGCTGAAGGTACTACTTTGTGTCCATATACATCATACAAAATAAAGTAAAATTAATCTGTATTTTTAACAATGTACATCGTGTTGTCCAATGAAGCAGCTTCCTGACGTCAACCTTTAATACATTAATCAACATTAACATAATAGAAACAAGGGGATATAAGCATAATTCTCTTCACGTCACATTATACTCCGCCAAGTGTTGTTTATACGTGGCTGCGTCGTTCCGTCCACCATTAGTTCCTTTGTCCGTGACGTTTCAGGAACTAGATTTAATACACTCAATTATTCCTTTGTTTTTCACCGAATTTTTTTATTCTTAGTATATGTGAATTATAATGTTTTTCTTCATATATTATTTCTTGCGATGGCAGTAACCTTTTGTAAACTGTCATAGCGAAGACATTATGCTCAGCCGACCTATTGCTTGTGTCTTTTCTGGGTAGTTTATGTACAGACGAGGACACTATGTCTAGTAGAGTACAGGACAGTGTGTTTAGGAGAGTACAGGACACTATGTCTAGTAGAGTACAGGGTAGTGTGTTCGGGAGAGTACAAGACAGTGTGTTCAGGAGAGTACAGGACAGTGTGTTTAGGAGAGTACAGGACAGTGTGTCTAGTAGGTACAGGAGTAGTGTGTTCGGGAGAGTACAGGACCCCTTTATGTCTGAAGTCAGAGTACAAGAGCAGTGTGTTCGGGGAGTTTGGGGCAGTGTCTAGTAGAGTACAGGACACTATGTCTAGTAGAGGACAGGGCAGTGTGTTCGGGAGAGTACAGGACAGTGTGTTCAAGAGAGTACAGGACAGTGTGTTCAAGAGAGTACAGGGCAGTGTGTTCAGAAGAGTACAGGACAGTGTGTTCATGAGAGTACAGGACAGTGTGTTCACGAGAGTACAGGACGGTGTGTTCAGGAGAGTACAGGGCAGTGTGTTCAGGAGAGTACAGGACAGTGTGTTCACGAGAGTACAGGACAGTGTGTTCAAGAGAGTACAGGGCAGTGTGTTCAGGAGAGTACAGGACAGTGTGTTCATGAGAGTACAGGACAGCGTGTTCAGGAGAGTACAGGACAGTGTGATTCACCTGACCAGCAGCTCACTGGTCAACTTCTAAAATCTACAATAATATATTTTGTTCCAGTTATTATTTTCTAAGTCAACAGTTTCCGTACGAGAGCTGCATTGTGTTGAGTCTCTCTCCACTGCGAGGCATCAGGGATATTTAGAGGCTTTCATTCGTCGACCTCAGCCTTTCGTCTTTCCAAATTGATTTTAGGTTGATGGCCTTAATAGATGAATGTTAACGAAATATGAAAACTATTTTGATAGTCGCAGTTCTTTCCTGCTTTATGGTGGCTGGAGGCAATGGCTGCTTCGTTCAGGCTCTCATGTCCAGTCACTCCTGTGGGATTTCTGGTTTTGTTTGTTTGTCGAGTATTATTTTAGATAGTATCACAGTTAGTAACATCATCAGGGAGCTTGTTGTTACTTGACCAGTGCTGTTGTTCCTTTCAGCAGCTGAGGATCGTTTGTGGTTGAATATTTCATTGTGTTTGCTTCTATGTTTGCATTCCGGCTCAATATTCTTCTCTTACAAAAACAAATATATACGAGGAAACTGTCGATGTATTGCCGGGAGGGAGATAGACTAAATGTTTTTCTCGTATTTTTACTCAGATATATTTGGCCGGAAGTGAAACACAAAATTATTCTTCAGCATCTTTTCAATCCATTTTATATTTTCTCAAAATTAACCTCAATCAAGAGGTCGGCGTTTGTGATGATGACCTCTGCTTATATATCCTGATGGTTGTGTGTACCGTATATAATCTCACATGTCCTTCATCACTTTCCAGGGATATCAAACGAAAGAAGCACAGAGACGTATAACAAAAAAGATGTAGTTTCGATGCTTAACTGTCTCCTCTTACTTGTGAGTGAGTGAGCCAAACAGTAAATAAAGGGAGATATAGAAGGCAGTTTATTCCTGAGGTGACAGTAGTGATCTAACTCAAGTAACAAAGACTTAAAGGTTTAGTTAACTTAATTTATTATATTTCTGACAAGTTCTCGGAGCCTTTATGTTTAACCTCTTCCCAAAAAGCGAGAAATAACTTTTAGAGATTTTCGGTCAACTACCGAGGTCAAAGGTCAACACCGGGAGAGAGTTGGTGCTATGGTCAACACGTTTTGTATATACAGTGAATACTAATTTATTTTAATTCCTTCCAGAGAGAATGGTTTATTTAGCTTTGTCTGTGTATTCGTGTGTCTGTCTTTTTTCTGTCTGTCTGCCTGTCTGTCTCTTTCTGTCTGTCTGCCTCTGTCTGTCTCTTTCTGTCTGTCTGCCTCTGTCTGTCTCTTTCTGTCTCTCTGCCTGTAAACAATACCTCCCAGAACGGTTGGGTCACTTAACAGAGAATAAATTCAATACCGAGATCCTTACTGGTCCAGGAGGATGTATGTCTTTATTTTATCTATTTATCTGTCTATCTATTTGTTCCTAAGTTATTTGTTTTACCACTCGTAGTTGAAAGGTAAATAATATTATAAAATTAGTATACTATTATTTCTACTTAGGGTTACCACATCTTTGTCCGCCTTTACTGACTGACTGATTATGTCGTTGTGAGATGTGTTTCCCTCTGTTCACCCCGATCAGCTTTTATAGTACAGTACACCCGCCTGGAGTCCTGGACCTAAACTCACTTATGGTCAGGTCTCCGTTAACCTTGTTTTAGTGTTCTCACATTTTCACAGCACCAACTACCAAGATGTGTGGGATAGACAACTGCATCTTTTTATTCTGAAATACATTTAAACTATAAAACTAAATAACAAGGAACTGTAGCAGATATTTTACGTATTCCTGGGTGATATAACGTAATTCTTGATGTTCATCTCAGAGACCGTCCTATCAGATACTTATGAACGCAACTCACACTCCAATCACCAATAATATCAATTTTGGTGTGTTTCCTCCATCCTCCAGAAACTCTGTACAGAGATATTGGAAAATTCAGCTGATGGTGCAGTGGAGGACGTGACCTGTGTGACGCCGGCCTGCTGTTTCTCTCTCAGTGTTATCAGTGCTCTCTCTCTTTGCTTTTGTGTGTGTGTGTGGGGGGAGGGGGGTGTATTAGTGTCCGCGTGTATATATATATATATATATATATATATATATATATATATATATATATATATATATATATATATATATATATATATATATATATATATATGTGTGTGTGTGTGTGTACGTATGTATGTTTGTGTTTTCAAAGAATATCTCGGGTCTTGAACAAAAAACAGCCCCGCTAATAAATAAAGATCCACAAGTTGAGAAGAAGCAAGACGCCAGATCTCTGAAGGTGATAAGGAAGACTTAGCTCGTTTACCTGTGAGTTATGATCCCTTGTGGCAATTAAATTAAATCGTTGCCGTCTGGAAAAATGAATCATTGAGCCTCAGGTCAGTGATTTATGTGGCCCGGGGAAGATCTTTATGATGATTTAAGGCAGTTAATTATGATGTTTCGGAGCTCAGAGTTATGACACATTATAAAGTAAATCATGAAACACCAGGACAGTTAAGAGCACGTTACTGATATATGGTGTTGAGCATTTCGGTGATGATGACAGTCTGTTATTATGTATTGGAGGGTCTTGTCTTGACTAAAGTAATGATGATGTAATTATTTATGGGAAGGAGTCGTGGTCATTTGATACATTAGTCAAGATGGTTCGTGGTACTGTAAGATGCTGGAGGTTCTGTAACACCAAGACGATGAATCTTCACGTTCCTCGGGACTCTGTGACAGTAATGACACTGAAGGTTAATTGAAACACACTGTTACATAGTTATCAATATACGACTGTTTACAAAGGAAATTAAGGCAATGGATCTTGAAGCTGTAGTAAAGAAGATTATGTTACACTTATACCATAACATCACTTGCTGGACAGATTACAGTGTTTTACTGAGGTATATCCTAGAATAATTAGATCAATATATGTTACTTAATTGAACAACGGATTCATTGTTGTCTCAAAAAATATTCTAATTAGAAAAAGGAATTATGATACTTTGTGTGTTGATCAATGTGGTTTGGGTTGGTTAATATTGTCAGGTTAGGTTAGGTTAGGTTAGGATTTTGCTTTGATGTGGTAGACAGCCTATATGAGCATAACAGACACTCCTTACACACAATGAACAACTGACTCTGAGATAGTGACTTGTGACGTTTTATGATTAACATCCAGGATTATGGTACAGAGAGGAGAATTTAATTATTTTATCGTAATGGTGAAATATGATACTTTAATCATTATACTTCTGCAACATTATACTCTGGTAAAAAGAACTATATTTATTATGGTATCAGTAGTCATTGTGGCGGGTTTTTTTTTTACTTACTTTTTTAGCTGTTGAAGAAAATAAAAAATAATCAATCAGTAAAACGTGTTGGTATCAAGTAAGACAAATGCACCAACGAGACTAATCTTAAGTAGGAATAATTTAGACGGGTGTGACATTAAAACTCCCACAACATTAAAATTCCTCTTAGTAATTTAAAGATTAGTTGAGAGTAAGGTAATCACAGCTCATCGATCATCGCTGGTAATCACATAAATCTGAGCTTCACTTATATAAACTTGTATATATGATGTAAACAAATCATTGTAATTATATAAACACACAAACATATTTCTCTTAGTGATTAAATATTGGGTTATATATTATGGTGGGAAGAATATAATGAGAGGAATTTTATCTTCGTCAAGAAAGTCTACAGAATATTTGGAAGGAATAACTGTAGTTGAACAATTGATATAATATTTTCTCGGTCATTATTTTAGTACAAAAATGAATAAGAAACATGTAATGAAGCTGCGAGACGTGAATTAAATAAAGTGAGGAAGAACAGAGAGAAAAATACCAATTGGTGAAAGAGAAATAGAGGAATTATTTAGTAAAAGCTGAGTATTTTTTTCTTCAGAATAACGTTGCTGTAAAAATTATCCTCGACTCTTGTTTTTGGATGAAGACACAAAGTTATTATTTTCCTTCTTTCACAATAACAAACAGTCGCTTCATGTGAAAAGAAATCACCATGGGAAAAAGTAAAGCCCAGTAAAATGCCATTGTGTTTGATTATAAAACACACACACACACACACACACACACACACAAAAGGCAACATTCCGTGTCTTCCTGGACTGGAAATAGAGACTTAATGTTCACTTAAAGAAGACGTTATGCAAAACCTGAGAGAAAATGTTGAAGCTCAGCTGGTGGTGAATGTTGGCGTATTACAGTGTATGTTGGTGATGGTGGTACTGAATGTTGGTGTGTGTTACAGTGTATGTTGGTGATGGTGGTACTGAATGTTGATGTGTGTGTGTTTCAGTGTATGATTGGTGATGGTGGGTACTAAATGTTGGTGTGTGTGTTACAGTGTATGTTGGTGATGGTGGTACTGAATGTTGGTGTGTTGCAGTGTATGTTGGTGGTGGTGGTGGTACTGAATGTTGGTGTGTTGCAGTGTATGTTGGTGATGGTGGGTACTGAATGTTGGTGTTTGTGTTACAGTGTATGTTGGTGGTGGTGGTGGTACTGAATGTTGGTGTGTTGCAGTGTATGTTGGTGATGGTGGGTACTGAATGTTGGTGTGTGTTACAGTGTATGTTGGTGGTGGTGGGTACTGAATGTTGGTGTTTGTGTTACAGTGTGTGTTGATGGTGGTGGGTACTGAATGTTGGTGTGTGTGTTACAGAGTATGTTAGTGATGGTGGTACTGAATGTTGGTGTGTGTGTTACAGAGTATGTTAGTGATGGTGGGTACTGAATGTTGGTGTGTGTGTTACAGAGTATGTTGGTGATGGTGGTACTGAATGTTGGTGTGTGTGTGTTACAGAGTATGTTAGTGATGGTGGGTACTGAATGTTGGTGTGTGTGTGTTACGGAGTATGTTAGTGATGGTGGGTACTGAATGTTGGTGTGTGTGTTACGGAGTATGTTGGTGATGGTGGTACTGGATGTTGACGTGTGTTACAGAGTATGTTGGTGATGGTGGGTACCGAATGCCGGAAAGTTTGTGTTATTGGTGCGTGTGCTGATGGTGGTGGGCACCGAATCGCCGGCGTGTGTGTTACAGAGTATGTTAGCGATGGTGGTACTGAACTGGTATGTGTGTTTCGCCAGAGCATGTTAGTGATGGTGGGTACTGAATGTTGGTGTGTGTGTGTTACGGAGTATGTTAGTGATGGTGGGTACTGAATGTTGGTGTGTGTGTTACGGAGTATGTTGGTGATGGTGGTACTGGATGTTGACGTGTGTTACAGAGTATGTTGGTGATGGTGGGTACTGGATGTTGGAGTTTGTTGCAGTGATTGGTGGTGGGAAGACCTGCGGTCAGCATGGTAGGGTGAAACTATATGAAATATCCTTACGCCATTTGCCTCTGTCAACCTAACAGTATTGGGAAATCTTGAAAGCAATCATCTTGTAGACTGTGTTCTGGGTTAATGGTCAGCCAGTGCAGTTGGCGAGTTGTCCGTTCTTCTTGGGTTATTCTTTGACTCTGGAAAAACGAAGAGAAATATTTAAAAGTGATTATCAGGAGTAAGTCAAGCGGTGGTGTGTGAACAGTCACCGTGGGAGATGTAGTTAAAGAGAGGTGTGGGAAACACTCTAGATCAAAACAAACTTTGGGGATATATTTTGTGGAGCTGAATAAATGGAGGACATTATGGAGTGTTGGAGCGTATGAAGGTGACGGACGCCCTGAGGAAAGTTTGTCAGTGTAGCGGAGTGTCTGTAGAGGTAAACTTGAGGCTGGTGTGATACATGGTAGTGTGAGAGTGAGAGGCAGGTTGTATGTCTCGGTAACACACGAGGAGGGAGAGTGGACACCGAAGAAAGAAAACGTCACAATAACAAATGGAATGGAATGAAGAATGAGGGAATAAGTGTGGGACTGAATTAAGGAAGTATGAGGACATAAGAGAAGTGTAGAGAACGAGAGAGAATAAACTTAATGATAAAGTTATTAGTTAAAGAAAACCAGGAGAGGAAGAAAATAATATGAGAGTTTATACACGGGGAAACTTTTTGACTGACGTGAACAGATGTGTATAAGGACAAGGATACTTAGAGAGCACAGTGCAGGAAATATCACCAAATAGTATGATTTATATATTTTTCCGACCTCTGATGTAATGGTCTACATGCTCGTCTTACAAGTGAAAGCCCCCGGGTTCGATTCCAAGGCAAGAAGAAACAATGGGCAAGTTTCTTTAGGCCATTTGCCTCCGTCTAGCCAACAGTAATCGGGAACCTGGATGTTTATCGACTGGTGGCTCGTGTTCCGGGGTAATGGTTAGCCAGTTGACCGTCGTCACTCTCGGCATATGTGGTGTTAGTCTCTCCCGGGCAGTTCTAAAGGTGTCAGTAAAATGAGGGGTTGTGTTGGAGGGAGGTGGAGGGTGTGGGGTTGTATTGTAGAGAGGTGGAGGGTGTGGGGTTGTATTGTAGGGAGGTGGAGGGTGGGGTTGTATTGTAGGGAGGTGGAGGGCGGGGTTGGTGTTTGCAAGAAAGGTGGGGTTGTATTGGGGAGATGGAGGGTGGGGTTGTATTGGTAGGAGGTGGAGGGTGGGGTTGTATTGTAGGGAGGTGAGGGTGGGGTTGTATTGTAGGAGATGGAGGGTGGGGTTGGGGAGGTGGAGGTGGGGCTAACAGGGGAGGTGGAGGTGGGGTTGTGTTGGAGGGAGGGAGGTGTGGGGTTGTGGACAGGGAGGTGGAGGGTGGGGTCAAATTGTAGGAGTGAGTGGTGGGGTTAAATGGGGGGAGGTGAGGGATGGGGGGATGTATTGTAAGGAGGTGGGAGGGTGTGGGGTTGTATTGTAGGGAGGTGGAGGGTGTGGGATTGTATTGTAGGGAGGTGGAGGGTGTGGGGTTGTATTGTAGGGAGGTGGAGGGTGTGGGGTCGTATTGTAGGGAGGTGGAGGGCGTGGGGTTGTATTGTAGGGAGGTGGAGGGTGTGGGGTTGTATTGTAGGAAGGTGGAGGGGGTGAGGACAAAACAGTACGTCTTACAGCCACCAAGAGCTACGGGCTGTGAAAGAGAGGGAGACCAAGGAAGAGTGATGGTGGACTGTTTACTTTCCTTTCTTAAATTATTACATTTTGTCAAACGCTAGACCTAACTTGTCTAACTTGTCTCCACCTCCTTCATCCTTGGTTAGTCACTCTTCCTTCCCTTCATGTGTGTCTTAATGGTGATATTAATTCGATAAGTCGTCTCATTATTCTCCCTCTCAGTCCGTGTTAGTTGAGGAAGGGGACAACTTGTACCACATTGTGTGGTGCGGAGGGCTAGGTGGGTGGATGTTGGGGACAAAAATTGGTGTTTTACTGACGGACAAGTGTTATAAAGTGAACGTAGTAATATGGTGAGGAGTGTCAGGGAAGAGTGCGTGCCTGCGTGCGTGCGTACATGTGTGTTGCTTCTGGTAAACCACAGCACTGTGGTCGCTCTGGTACTGTCAGGACATCTTGGTGTGTGGTGGTGGAAAATCAGAGGTCACTGTGTTTTGTGGCTGTAAATTCACTCCTCTGTGATGTGCACAATATTGAGACCTGAGGCAGTTCCCGAGAGTGACATGTAGAATGACCCGGAGGAAAGAGAGACAACTGGTGCCAGAAAATGGGACACAAGTGACCGTCCTCACCGAGCAGGTCCTCGTCAGAGCAGTGAGGGAGTAGGTCTGGACTTGTTATTACCTTCGGCACATAACAGGAACGAAATGAAATAATGACCGACAACTAAGAGGAAAAACGCGACTCTTAACGACGATCTACGTATATCAAGAGAGACTGACGCTACTGTAACAACAACAGCAGGATTCTCTTCTGGGACAGGAGAGGGAAGACTACTTATTGTTCCCGGACCATCGGTTACCACGTTACATGACGCTGAGGGAAGAGATGGAATAGACCACACCTCGGGGAGAACGTGTCGTATCATCTGGCACCACCCAGGTGGGACCATCTCTTGGTGAAAACATTGGTGAACGACACAGTCAACATAAGCACACGACCTGTTGGTGAGAGAGGTGGTAACTCTCGTACCCCCGGACCAGGTCCTCCCCCACCAGGAGCCACAAACACTAAAATATCAAATCGTGTGTGTGTGTGTGTGTGTGTGTGTGTGTGTGTGTGTGTGTGTGTGTGTGTGTGTGTGTGTGTGTGTGTGTGTGTGTGTGTGTGTGTGTGTGTGTGCGTGTGTGTGTGTGTGTGTGTGTGTGATTAAAACTAATTTATCATAACCACGTCCCTTCATCTGTCTCTCAGCTTGTTGTCCGACCATGAACTAACTGGTGTCGGTTCAGACAACAACATAATAGACTGTCGTAACCAATTGGGTTTTCACCTGATTAGTTTATATCAACAAATTTAATGTGGTTGACAAATTCCTCTGATGTAAACAGAGAAACAAAATATTCTGATGTTATGACCACGAATGAAAATATCAATTAAATTAATGACATCAGGAAAGGTTTGTGACAGTGATGCAGACGTTGTGGTCCTGGCCGATGGTGAGAGAGGATGTGGGGAGCCTCTAGAGACCTATAATAACCCGACTCCTCCGTCTGAGGTCACACCGTCCACATGAGGTCACACCAGCAGCCTGAGGTCACACCGTCTATCTGAGGTCACACCGTCCACCTGAGGTCACACCATCAGCCTGATGTCACACCGTAGGTCACACCAACTGCCTGGGGTCACACCGTAGGTCACACCATGTGTACCTGGTGTATCATACAGAGGGCTAAACGTCTTCTACACGGTCCCTTCTGCAGAATCAATCAGTCCAGGGTCATCTGGTGGCCCTTGGTGTGGCCCTCAACTCCCGCTTGGTTCAACAGATAAGGGAGAGTGGTGAGGTGTTGGCTCCCGTCATAGTCGCAGTAGGAGGCGCTGTAGACCACAGTGTGATAGCTGTTTTTATATCACACACAATTGTTTTAAATTAGTTCTGGAACTCTAAAGTGGCAGGGCTGATGTAAACACTTATTCTGGATTTTCTTTGTTACAGAAGTGACTTTATACACAGGTACTTAGTTTGGGAGAGAATGTATTGTGAGTTCTCTCCAGGGAAAGTGTTTTGAGTACACTTTTATAGGAACACTTAGTGAGGTGTTCAAGCCCCTGCAGGTGGCAAGATTTTGCCCTCGCCTCTCACTCAGAGCGTGAGAGAGGAAGCTGTCATTAGTAAGCTTCACCTCGCTCGACTCCTGATGAATTTATAGACTCAGCATGTATAACATGAACAACTTCTGAGTCATTGTTGAATAACTTAGTGAATAATTTGGTCTTCTACATTTGGGTGAATATTGTGATGTTACAACAGCGTCAACCTCAACAAGGCGACCCTGACTCTTACCACTTACCAGATGACTCTCCCTCAAGTGAATGGTGACGAAGTACGTATATTACCAGGACTACTGACCCAAGTAAACCTCCCAGCAAAAAAACTCAACATCTTCCTCATGAAGACACATGTATAGGCATGAATATACTGTACATTATATGCAAGTTATCTTCTAATGGATAAGTTGTTTGCCGCCTTGAAGATCACAAGGAACTCAGCATAGAAAATGGCCTCACTCTTTTAAATGTGTTAGTGTGTTAATAGAAGTAAAAAATGGCTTTTGACACACACACACACACACACACACACTGTGTGAGGAGAGGTGTGAGGCAGAGTGAGGAGAGGTGTGAGGTAGGATGAGGAGAAGTGTGAGGCAGGGTGAGGAGAAGTGTGAGGCAGGGTGAGGATGATTTTGATTTTGCCGCTTACAGCGGCTACTTTATTGTGCACCCCACACTCATCCTGTGAGCGGTAGCGCAAAAGGATTACAGAGTAGAGTTTACAAAGGGTCATAATAAATAACCCCCGTTGTCAGGATATTATGGCACTGAATGTTACACAGTATTTCATTTACATTATTTGTTTAGTTCTATACATAAAGGGTAACTTATTCACAAATGCGTGAGTACAGGCGTGTGAGGCAGTATGTCTGGCCTCACTTTGTTATTCACATTTACGTGAGAGGTATTCAAGCACATTGCGTATTTGGTTCTGTACATGAGAATTGATATAGTTACTAAGTGCAAAAAAATGGATACAATCTTAATATGTCGGCTATCTTGCCATTGGAGATGAAGTGTTGTGCCATTTCACACACAGTGTGCTTGGACCTGTCCCTAAAAGGTTCTATCTTCACACAGTCGAGGACGTAGTGTTCAAGTGTGTGGCCATATGTATGGCCACACACTTTACATTTAGGGTGGAGTACTTAGCCCCACTTTGTTAAATGTTCTTATGAATGCATTATTAAATTTAATACGAGACAACCCCAGCAATATCTCAATCAGCTATGCTGATGATATTCTTATACATGCTAAAACTCATCGTGAAATGCAAACCACCCTGAACCATGTATACGCAGCCTGTGAGAACCTCGGTCTTATTATCTCCACTGAGAAAACTAAGGTGTTCAACAAACAAGCTGGTAACCGCAAACGCGGCCCCGCCAAGTTCAAGATAGGTAACAACACTATTGACTATGTTTCTTCTTTTAAATATCTTGGTGTTTCCGTCCCTTGTACCCTACCTGCTATACAACAGCTAACCCGCCAATGTACTGACAGACTGAGACCTCTTAGAAGTGTAGCGGGGTACAGCCCGCACTATGGTGCTAATATTAGAATTGTTAAAACAATGTACCTAGGCTATATAAGATCTCTGATAGATTACTACTTAACCAGCCCTGGTCATTCGTGACGGAAAGGCGTTGACAAAGCTCGGAGAAAATGCAAAATAAAAGCCCTCAGAATTATCCTCTTAGATACGTCCCACATGAGCACTAAAGTACTTATGAGGAAAGAACTAGGTATACCCAGTGTTAAAGATAGAATAATTGAAGTCAACTCTATGATATTCTGGAGGCTTCTGCGTGGTGATCCTGATAACATTGTTTCTTAAATTATTGCTAGAATGTATGAACTATGGGACTACTGAGCTCCAATGGATCCAAACTACAGCTACACATAAGTGAAGATGTTTTGACTAGACCACCTGTGTACAAAGCTGGGAGACACACAAGCGCTTCCTGCCACCCTGGCGGACAGTTCCCTCTCGATATTAAGCAATACCGACGTATCCGCCTAAAAATTAATTATATAGCATTTATCTCCAACACACTGCCAAAGTGAGAGCTCTTGAACACATACACACTCTACAGACTGATGATAATATCACACAGACCATCTACACTGATGGATCTCTTAACACCGCCTGTGGGAGGGCTGAAAGTGCTACAGTATTGTTTTGACTCAACCCAACGGTATTACAATTGAGAAAGGAGTTAGAATTAACAACTGTGCATCCACTCTACAAACTGAATTAGCTGCCATACTCACAGCTATTAAATTTATTGAAACCACTGTTACGACAGTCTCATCATCACTGACTCTATTCACTATTTTGCCCTTGGCAACATTGACGATCTAGGTTGTCACATTCTTGTTCTGAAGCCAGACACAAATATGCGTGCCTTTGCTGACTGGGGGTGTCAAGGTCAACGAAAGGATTCCTCACATAGGGCCTCATATAAAAACATGAGAGTTGGGATGTCTCGCCAAACTCGGTCTAACAAAGACAATGTTGAATGGCTAATTTGGCCTGTCAAAAGAACTCTTAAAACTGTAATTAGGAAAGAACTTATTGATGAGTTTGACGTGCAGACACAAGTGCAACAGGCACTAGTCGATCTACAGGTTACTTTCTATGATGAGATGTACCAAGTGAAACATGTATATGGAGCAAGTAACAAGATCACTAGATTATAAGATGTTGTAACCGCTAGATTAAGGTTAGTATATAAGTATCTTTGGCAGTATGTTCCTCAAGCAGATGTAAACAGGGTGAGGAGAAGTGTGAGGCAGGGTGAGGAGAAGTGTTAGGCAGGGTGAGGAGAAGTGTGGGGCAGGGTGAGGAAAGGTGTGAGGCAGGATGAGGAGAGGTGTGAGGCACGGTGATGAGAAGTGTGAGGCAGGGTGAGGAGAAGTGTGAGGCAGGGTGAGGAGAAGTGTGAGGCAGGGTGAGGAGAAGTGTGAGGCAGGGTGAGGAGAGGTGTGAGGTAGGGTGAGGAGAGGTGTGAGGCAGGGTGAGGAGAGGTGTGAGGCAGGGTGAGGAGAGGTGTGAGGTAGGGTGAGGAGAGGTGTGAGGCAGGGTGAGGAGAGGTGTGAGCCAGGGTGAGGGGAGGTGTGAGCGAGGGTTCGGTTGAGTATAGTGGCCGGTATAGAACAATATATGAGCCATACCATTACCCAGGTATTGGTAACCGGCCGCACTCCTAAACCTGGGTGGTAACGGCACCTCTATAATGGTTAGATGCTGTTAGCGAGGCTCTAACTTGCCACTACATGTCTAATTGAACCAGTGTTCTTGGCAGCTATGTTCCGCCCTTCTCATATCCTATCCGCCCGCTAAACATACTGCAGCTCTTGGTCACCTGAACTCTGCTGTGGCGCATTACACTTGGTTGTTGCTTATCCACTTCTGTATCCAGTTTATATTGTAACACAAATACCGGGTCATTTTTTATTCGAGAACCCTAACTGGCTACTGTATTGTAGGACGTGCTATAAATGTTCTTCGTAATGATTTAACTTTATTGCTACTGATTGTTAGGTTCCTGTTTATTACACGTCCTGATATATAGTAATTATTGAGGTTCTCGAATAAAATGCGACCCGTGAATACACTTTTAGTAACTGTGTTTTAATTGTAAACTGAATGAGGTGATATGATTACCTCGGGGTACTGGTATGACCGTCTCTGAGTGTCGGTATGTCTGTCGGTGTGTTTGTGTTTCAGCCGTAGATGAAGGACATTTGGTATATAATAAACGCTGAACTATTTTATGGGAGGTCAGGGTCAGAGGTCAAGGTCATGATCATCAAAAGTTATTTAAAATATATATTTCTTTGGTGATAAATCTGGAGCAAAGTATCGTAGAAGGATGGGACTTGTTGCTCTAGACTCCTCGACACAGGCATATTGATGTTGACGTCATGTTTCTCCAGAAAATAATGTCAGAGATGACGAATTTTTTTACAAAAATGTCATGGCTATAAAAACCTGTTTTTATACAAGTTAACAGCAGGGTAAAACTCTTCAAATGTGGCAAGAAAACTTTATTGGTTCATAGAATAAAAACTTGAGTGAACAGGGAAATGACGCCAAGAGCAAGGAGTTTGTCGTTCCCGTGACTAAGGTGCGGCTGGAGCGAGGTACACCATCTCTTATTAACTTGATTCTAGGGTAATACAGGTGGCAATCAGAAATGCTTGGTTCTATATTGATTAACTTAAACTGTTCCAAATACAGGATTAAATCACACCAGAAGTTCAGTGTTGTGTTCGGAACTTATTAATGATGTTCTTGTTCATGTCGGCCTATCGATGACTACAACTTATAATAATCCTACTGATTTTTTTTATACGAGAACCTTGTAATTATCTTAAAGCTTCTTACTAAAATTGAATTCCCCTTTCATAGCGTGTGTGCGTGTGGTGTGTGTGTGTGTGTGTGTGTGATTAAAACCAATTTATCATAACCACGTCCTCTTCATCTTCTCTCAGCTTGTTGTCCGACCATGAACTAACTGGTGCCGTCTGTACAACAACATAATAGACTGTCGCAACCACTGGTTTCACCTGATTAGTTTGAGGTCAACAAATTTAATGGTTGACAAATTCCTCTTAATGTAAACAGAGAAACAAAAAGATTCCTGATGTTAGTGATTCACGAATGTAAATATCACTAAACTAACATTAATCAGGAAAGGTTTGTGACAGTGATGCAGACGTTGTGGTCCTGGCCGATGGTGAGAGAGGATGTGGGGAGCCTCTAGAGACCTATAATAACCCGACTCCTCCGTCTGAGGTCACACCGTCCACATGAGGTCACACCGTCCACCTGAGGTTACACCAGTAGCCTGAGGTCACATCGTAGGCCACACCGACTGCCTGGGGTCACACCGTAGGTCACACCATGTGTACCCGGTGTATCATACAGAGGGCTAAACGTCTTCTACACGGTCCCTTCTGCAGAACCAATCAGTCCAGGGTCATCTGGTGGCCCTTGGTGTGGCCCTCAACTCCCGCTTGGTTCAACAGATAAGGGAGAGTGGTGAGGTGTTGGCTCCCGTCATAGTCGCAGTAGGAGGCGCTGTAGACCACAGTGTGATAGCTGTTTTTATATCACACACAATTGTTTTAAATTAGTTCTCGAACTCTTAAGTGGCAGGGCTGATGTAAACACTTATTCTGGATTTTTCTTTGTTACAGAAGTGACTTTATACACAGGTACTTAGTTTGGAAGAGAATGTATTGTGAATTCTCTCCAGGGAAAGTGTTTTTAGTACACTTTTATAGGAACACTTAGTGAGGTGTTCAAGCCCCTGCAAGTGGCAAGAGTCTGCCCTCGCCTCTCACTCAGAGCGTGAGAGAGGAAGGAGGAGCGGGCTGCTGTCATTAGTAAGCTTCACCTCGCTCGACTCCTGATGAATTTATAGACTCAGCATGTATAACATGAACAACTTCTGAGTCATTGTTGAATAACTTAGTGAATAATTTGGTGTTCTACATTTGGGTGAATATTGTGATGTTACAACCGCGTCAACCTCAACAAGACGACCCTGACTCTTACCACTTACCAGATGAGTCTCCCTCAAGTGAATGGTGACGAAGTACGTATATTACCAGGACTACTGACCCAAGTAAACCTCCCAGCAAGAAAAACTCAACATCTTCCTCATGAAGACACATGTATAGGCATGAATATACTGTACATTATATGCAAGTTATCTTCTAATGGATAAGTTGTTTGCCGCCTTGAAGATCACAAGGAACTCAGCATAGAAAATGGCCTCACTCTTTTAAATGTGTTAGTGTGTTAATAGAAGTAAAAAATGGCTTTTGACACACACACACACACACACACACACACACACACACACACACACACTGGGTGAGGAGAGGTGTGAGACAGGGTGAGGAGAGGTGTGAGGCTGGGTAAGGAGAGGTGTGAGGCAGGGTGAGGAGAAGTGTGAGACAGGGTGAGGAGAGGTGTGAGGCTGGGTAAGGAGAGGTGTGAGGCAGGGTGAGGAGAGGTGTGAGGCAGGGTGAGGAGAAGTGTTAGGCAGGGTGAGGAGAAGTGTGGGGCAGGGTGAGGAAAGGTGTGAGGCTGGGTGAGGAGAGGTGTGAGGCAGGGTGAGGAGAGGTGTGAGGCAGGGTGAGGAGAGGTGTGAGCCAGGGTGAGGGGAGGTGTGAGCGAGGGTTCGGTTGGGTATAGTGGCCGGTATAGAACAATATATGAGCCATACCATTATCCAGGTATTGGTAACCGGCCGCACTCCTAAACCTGGGTGGTAACGGCACCTCTGTAATTGTTAGCTGCTGTTAGCGAGGCACTAACTTGCCACTACATGTCTAATTGAACCAGTGTTCTTGGCAGCTATGTTCCGCCCTTCTCATATCCTATCCGCGCGCTAAACATACTGCAGCTCTTGGTCACCTGAACTCTGCTGTGGCGCATTACACTTGGGTGTTGCTTTTCCACTTCTGTATCCAGTTTATATTGTAACACAAATACCGGGTCATTTTTTATTCGAGAACCCTAACTGGTTACTGTATTGTAGGACGTGCTATAAATGTTCTTTGTAATGATTTAACTTTATTGCTACTGATTGTTAGGTTCCTGTTTATTACACGTCCTGATATATAGTAATTATTGAGGTTCTCGAATAAAATGCGACCCGTGAATACACTTTTAGTAACTGTGTTTTAATTGTAAACTGAATGAGGTGATATGATTACCTCGGGGTACTGGTATGACCGTCTCTAAGTGTCGGTATGTCTGTCGGTGTGTTTGTGTTTCAGCCATAGATGAAGGACATTTGGTATATAATAAACGCTGAACTATTTTATGGGAGGTCAGGGTCAGAGGTCAAGGTCATGATCATCAAAAGTTATTTAAAATATATATTTCTTTGGTGATAAATCTGGAGCAAAGTATCGTAGAAGGATGGGACTTGTTGCTCTAGACTCCTCGACACAGG
>NW_024739270.1:10000-11094 GCF_018991925.1 Homarus americanus | reverse complement strand
TCAGCATGCTCGACTTTAAGCAAGTCGACCTGAGTTCGATTCCCGAGCAGGCTAGGACTTTTTTATTTATTTATTTTTTCCCGTAAGGTTCGCCAGTGCAGTTGGCGAGTTGTCCGGTCTTCTTGGATTATTCCTGACACTAGGTCATGAACTCGTTAACTTTGGGTGTGGAGTTGTGTGACTATAGCTTCACACTGGTCAGGAAGTTATTATCAAATTTCCTAAGGGCTTAGCGAAGTAGAAGTTTATTTACTGAAGAACTTTTGAACTTGTCAGGACGCAAGAGGAGGTGTGTGAGTGTGACTGTAATTTTCCTGTATGTATTTATAAACTCATGTATATTTGAACACATGAGATTATGTAGTGTTACTCTATACACTCGGGCAATAACATCATCCAGTAAGAGCCTACTAAGACTCACTGTATGATAGACTTTGATCCACACATTGTATCAGCAAATGTATTTATATGTTGATCCTGGACGGCTACGAGCCACCAGCGACCCTAAATCATGGCCATTAAAGGTGTAATTTGTACACAGTAAACAGTCTAGTAAACTTATTGAATGGACACCAAGTTTACTGTAATCATTCGTTTGAACCCATTGAGTAGATCAGTGCACTTACATGCCTCTAGATCAGGGTTCTCAACTAGGTAGAATTTCAGGTTTTGGGGGGAACTGATACTAATATGGAAAAATAAGGATTTTCAGTATTATATGCATAGTATTTGGAATGCACTCTTTGAGGCAGACAATTGGAAAGGAGGGGGAATGACATTCTGACATATGGTGAAAGGGGTGCATGGGGCAAACAAGGTTGAGAACCACTGCTCTAGATGGAGTGTGGTGTTATATGTGTTTAACCCCTATATACCAGTGTTGAGTTTAATGGATCACTGTTCCTGGAATGTATTTTGTGTTTACTGTAAAGCTGAAGTTTGTTTCCATACGATCAGATATTTCATTTTCTTATTCTTGATCATTCCTGACCAATACGGTCAGACTCCGGCGAGCTCACTGATAACGACGGAGAAATGAGCAATAATTTGAATAAATATTTTTCAACAGTTTTCACCTCCGAAAATTTAAACAT
>NW_024739270.1:0-5000 GCF_018991925.1 Homarus americanus | reverse complement strand
AGGTGATGAAGGGAAGGTGAGAGGGGTGGAGAGGGAGGGTGGAGAGGTGATGGAGGGGTGCTGGAGAGGAGTGATGGAGAGGGTGAAGGGAGAATTGGAGAGGGGTGGAGAGGAGGTGATGGAGGGTGGAGAGGAGGGTGATGGAGAGGGTGGAGAGGGAGGAGTGATGGAGAGGGGTGGAGAGGGAGGGAGGTGATGGAGAGGGGTGGAGAGGGAGGTGATGGAGAGGGTGGAGAGGAGAGTGATGGAGAGAGGGTGGAGAGGGAGGTGATGGAGGAGAGGGGTGGAGAGGGAGGTGATGGAGAGGGGTGGAGGGAGGTGATGGAGGGGTGGAGAGGGAGGGTGGAGAGGAGGTGATGGAGAAGGGTGGAGAGGAATTGTGGGAGAAGGTGGAGAGAGGTGATGGAGGGGTGGAGAGGGAGGTGCTGGAGAGGGGTGGAGAGAGGGAGGGTGGGGGCAGGTGATGGAGAGAGGTGGAGAGGGAGGTGATGGAGAGGGACAGGAAGAGGGAGGTGATGGAGAGGGGTGGAGAGAGAGAGAGGGGGGTGGAGAGGGAGGTGATGGAGAGGGGTGGAGGGAGGTGATGGAAAGAGAGGTGGAGAGAGGGGTGGAGAGGGAGGTGATGGAGAGGGGGTGGAGAGGAGGTGATGGAGAGTGGAGGAGGGAGGTGATGGAGAGGGGTGGAGAGGGAGGGTGGAGAAAGGAGGTGATGGGAGAGGGGTGGGAGAGGGAGGTGATAGAGTGGGGTGGAGAGGGAGGTGATGGAGAGGGGTGGAGAGGAGGTGATGGAGAGAGGGTGGAGAGGGAGGTGATGGAGAGAGGGGTGGAGAGGGAGGTGGTAGAGGGTGGAGAGGGTGATGGAGGGGTGGAAGGAGGGATGGGGTGGAGAGGGAGGTGATGGAGAGGGTGGAGAGGAGGTGATGGAACATAAGAACATAGAACATAAGAAAATGAGTGCAATAGGCTGGTTGGCCTGTGCATAGCGCTCCTGTCGGAAGTTACCACTCTCTATCATCCTTGAATCTATCCCAACCTCCTTTTGAAACTTTCAGAGTTCCCGCACTTACTACAAAGTTATAAGCTTGGTCCCACTCGTCCACCACCCTGTTGTGAACCAGTTTCTTCCTGTAATACCCTCCTAAGCCTAAACTTATCCAACTTGAATCCGTTGCTCAGGTCTATCCTGTTCACATGATGCGGAAAGTAATTAGAAAATGAGATAGATTTTTATTGAAAGAGTTTGGTGTTAATTTTTTGACACACACTGTATATAAGAGTAGGTCTTCTGACACACACCTATTGCAGCATTATATTCAAGAGTTAGAATTATGAGGTAGAATTATTGTTGTATTATTATTATTATTATTGTATTATTATTATTGTGTGTGTGTATTATTATTATTATTGTTATTATTGTATTATTATTATTATTATTTATTATTATTATTATTATTATTTATTATTATTATTATTATTATTATTATTTATTATTATTATTATTATTATTATTGTTATTATTATTGTTATTATTGTGTGTTATTATTATTGTGTGTGTGTTATTATTATTATTATTATTATTATTATTATTTATTATTATTATTATTATTATTATTATTATTATTGTTATTATTATTGTTGTTGTTGTTGTTGTTGTTGTTGTTGTTTGTTGTTGTTGTTTGTTATATAAGTTAACATGTTAATATTACCTGTTATTGCTTCTATAATATTAACCTAAACTTGAGATAGAATGAGATAGTGAGATAGGAGTGAGATAAACTCTTGTGCTCTGCCAGGGATCGAACCTGGACCTTCTGTGTGTTGGGCTTGTGTGATAACCACTACACCACCATGAGCACTTGGTGACGTGGGTCCATTGAAGAGATTAAACCGGTCATCTAAGGGGTTAAACCAGTCATCAAAGAGGTTAAACCAGTCATCACAAGGGTTAAACCAGTCATCAAGGTTAAACCGGTCATCAAAGGAGTTAAACCGGTCATCAAAGGGTTAAACCGGTCAAAGGTTAAACCAGTCATCAAAGGGTTATTAGTCATCTAAAGAGGTTAAACCAGTCATCAAGGGTTAAAGCCAGTCATCAAAGGGTTAAACCAGTCATCAAAGGGTTAAACCAGTCATCAAAGGGTTAAACCAGTCAAAAGTGGTCATCAAGGGTTAAACCTCCCTCCCCCTCCCTCCCTAAGCTAATCAGCTGTTTAGTCCCAAATAGTTGGGTTTGGTTAGGTTAGGTCAGGATTAGGTCAGGGTTAGTTAGGATTGGGATTAAGGTTAGGATTAGGTCAGGTCAGGTTAGGATGGGTTAGGTCATATTAGGATGGAGGTCCAGGTCAGGTTAGGTCAGGTCAGGTCAGGTCAGGTCAGGTTAGGTCAGGTTGGGTGGGTCAGGTCAGGTCAGGTCAGGTCAGGTTAGGTGGGGTCAGGTTGGGTCAGGGTATTGAGTCAGGTTAGGTTAGGTCAGGTAGGTCAGGTCAGGTCACGTCAGGTCAGGTTAGGTCAGGTTAGATTAGGTCAAGGTTAGGTCCAGGTTACGTCCAGGTCAGGTCAGGTTAGATTAGGTCAGGTTAGGTCAGGTCAGGTTAGGATTAGGTTAGGTCAGGTAAGGTCAGGTCAGGTTAGGTCAGATTAGGTCAGGTCAGGTCAGGTTGGGAGTTAGGTTAGGTTAGGTCAGGTCAGGTCAAGTTAGAAGCCCCAGAAGTAACTCCTTTAATCTCTCTCTCCCATATACCATAAACCACCTCGTTTAACCCATCACAGTCGTTTAGCTGGAAGGAATGGTGAGAGTGCCGTGGCTGAGTGGATAGTTCTCATCTCTTGTCGTAGAGTCCATGGTTCGATCCCCAAGTCAGGCTGTTGAAGAATATATCGTTCTGAGTGTCTTGTAAAAGTGCCTTCGTATATGTAATGTTCTGTGGCTGAGTGGGTATAGAGTCTCACATCCTCTCTGAAAGGTCCCTGGTTCGATCCCCCTTTGGCAGAATCTATTTTAGTCACTTTTATTGTGAGTTTTATGAGTTTACGGTGGCTGAGCGGATATAATTCTCGTCTGCTGTGTTAAAGAATGGTAGTTCGATCCCCAGAGCAAAATCTAGGTCAGTAAATGCCTTTGTTTGGTGCTGCTGTGGCTGAGTGGATTCTGTTCTCGTTTCCTGTTTGAGATGTTGCTGGTTCGATCCTCAAGGTAAGGTCTAGTTCAGGTTAGTGTTTGGTTAGTGTTAGGTTAGGGTTAGGTTGGGTTAGGTTAGTGTTTGGTTGGTGTTTGGTTAGGTTAGGTTAGGTTAGTGTTTGGTTAGGTTAGTGTTTGGTTAGGTTAGTGTTTGGTTAGGTTAGTGTTAAGTTAGTGTTTGGTTAGTTTTTGGTTGGGTTTGGTTAGGTTAGTTTTCAGGTTAGTGTTTGGTTAGGTTAGTGTTTGGTTGGTGTTAGGTTAGTGTTTGGTTGGTGTTTGGTTAGGTTAGGTTAGGTTAGTGTTTGGTTAGGTTAGTGTTTGGTTAGGTTAGTGTTTGGTTAGGTTAGTGTTTGGTTAGGTTAGTGTTAAATTAGTGTTTGGTTAGTTTTTGGTTGGGTTAGGTTGGGTTTGGTTAGGTTAGTGTTAGGTTTGGTTAGGTTAGTGTTGGGTTTGGTTAGGTTAGTGTTTGGTTAGGTTAGTGTTTGGTTAGGTTAGTGTTAAATTAGTGTTTGGTTAGTTTTTGGTTGGGTTTGGTTAGGTTAGTGTTAGGCTAGTGTTAGGTTAGTGTTTGGTTAGTTTTTGGTTGGGTTTGGTTAGGTTAGTGTTAGGTTAGTGTTAGGTTAGTGTTTGGTTAGTTTTTGGTTGGGTTAGGTTGGGTTTGGTTAGGTTAGTGTTAGGTTAGTGTTAAATTAGTGTTTGGTTAGTTTTTGGTTGGGTTTGGTTTGGTTAGTGTTAGGTTAGTGTTAGGTTTGTGTTTGGTTAGTTTTTGGTTGGGTTAGGTTGGGTTTGGTTAGGTTAGTGTTTGGTTAGGTTAGTGTTAGGTTGGTTAGTGTTTGGTTAGGTTGGTTTTGGTTAGGTTAGTGTTTGGTTAGGTTAGTGTTTGGTTAGGTTAGTGTTTGGTTAGGTTAGTGTTTGGTTAGGTTAGTGTTAAATTAGTGTTTGGTTAGTTTTTGGTTGGGTTTGGTTAGGTTAGGTTAGTTTTGGTTAGGTTAGTGTTTGGTTAGGTTAGTGTTTGGTTAGGTTAGTGTTTGGTTAGGTTAGTGTTAAATTAGTGTTTGGTTAGTTTTTGGTTGGGTTTGGTTAGGTTAGGTTAAGTGAATTGAGGTGAGGGAACGTGAGGTGAGGTGAGGTAATGTGAGGTGAGGTGAGGTAACGTGAAGTGAGGTGAGGTAACGTGAAGTGAGGTGAGGTAACGTGAAGTGAGGTGAGGTAACGTGAGGTGAGGTAACGTGGGGTGAGGTGAGGTAACGTGAAGTGAGGTGAGGTAACGTGAAGTGAGGTGAGGTAAGGTGAAGTGAGGTGAGGTAAGGTGAGGTGGTGAGGTAGCGTGAGGTGAGGTGAAGATGGCATTGAGTGAGGTGAGGTAACGTGAAGTGAGGTGAGGTAACGTGAGGTGAGGTGAGGTAACGTGGGGTGAGGTGAGGTAACGTGAAGGGAGGTGAGGTAACGTGAGGTGAGGTGAGGTAACGTGAAGTGAGGTGAGGTAAGGTGAGGTGACGTGAAGTGACTAGTGTGGATGAACCTCTTGACTGGGTGTCTTGTCATGAAGATATTGACCTAAATCACTCATGTTAACAGAGAGAGAGAGAGAGAGAGAGAGAGAGACGATTTTTCTTCCACTGAGACAGAATATTCCAAGTCTCTCTCTCTTTCTCTCTCTCTCTCTCTCTCTCTCTCTCTCGTTATTTCCACTTGAAGTCACAACAGTGTATCGTCATTGATCTTCCTCGACACACACACACACACACACACACACACACACACACACAAGACAGTTCTTTGGTGGTGCGTCATAAAACAAGACTTAGGACGTGTGTGTGTG
>NW_024739269.1:0-2671 GCF_018991925.1 Homarus americanus | reverse complement strand
CCGCGCCCCGTGAGATCCGTCAGCCAGAAGAGCACAGCTACTCATCAGAAGCGTCCTTCCAGCGCCTCTGCGTGAGACGCCCATGATTTCAAGACTGACCAGCCCAAGTCGCTCGCCGCCACGGCTCTCAGGAAGCCTCTGAGCCTGGTGGCCTCTTTCGAGACACCAACCCAGAGCTACATTCACGCCAGCGCTTACCATCATGCCCAAGCGACATCCATGCAAGGCTCATCTCAAGCGAGAGCCGCAAGCTTAAGCCCCCTTGGAAAACAAAAAGCACAACAAACCTACCACAGACACCTAAATAACCCATCCCTTCTCAGGGCCAAAGAACTGTTCTAAGATAATTTTCAAGACAACAATCGAAATGCTGGCGGCAGGAGAGCGTTAACTTCGGTTACCCAAACCGCCTAATAAGCAGGCGACTAAAAGCAGGCAACGAAATAGGTCATCAACTGGAGGTCAACAAAACAAGAACTAGTAAACAAAATAAATGATAAAAGAAAAGCAAGTAAATAAATAAATAAAATAAAGAAAATACAATAAAATACAAAAAAATAAAATAAATTGTTTACATGAAATAGGCAAAAGGCAAAACATGAAATGAAACCCAAACACACCTATGTATAACACCTTGCAGTGTAAAAGTACTCCACGCAGAATTTATTTATTTATTTATTATGCCTCTGATTTAGTCCGCTTTCTACGCCAAAGAAATGCACAACATAATTTTTTTATTATTCCTCTCAATATATCACTGTCGGTAACTGTCTTTAAGATAATCAGGTCTGATGGACCGATTAGCTCTGTAGTAGTGGAGCATGGCTTGTTTGCACAAGCAAACTCCACAAGCAGCGCACCAGACAGCCTGGTGCCCCCAGACACGCACGCCTGGCCAACACTGGGCAGCAAGAGTCGACAGCCGTCTGACTTCCCGACCCAATGTAGAGCGTCTGTTAGAACAACAGGCGGAAGCTTCGCAGCAATGCGCCGACCACAAAAGACAAGATGGACAAAGCCGAGGAGACTCCAGGTCGGGCAACTTACCAGCACCAGAGTAGACGCTGAAGCTTCCTCCTGCGCTTCTTCTTCTTGTCACCCTTGGCAATGGCCTTCTGGGCCTTTCCAGCCTTCTTGGCAGCCTTTCCGGAAGTTTTGGGAGGCATGGCGGCACAGTTACTCGTGGCGCGGAGCGAGAGAATTGAAAACTGGCCCGACTAACTTTTCCTTATATACCGAGCGGGCCGCTCAGGATCAGACTGGCTGCAGCTACGGCTCTCTTACATTGGTTGGGTCCGCGAGACGGCCACCTGGCCTGATCCTGAGCTTGGTATAAAAGACCAAGGTGGCGGGCGGAAATTTAACTCCTATCACGAAAAGCAGCAGCAGCAACATGTCAGGACGCGGCAAGGGAGGCAAGGTGAAGGGCAAGTCAAAGTCCCGTTCTAGCAGGGCCGGACTCCAGTTCCCCGTGGGTAGGATCCACCGTCTCTTGCGTAAAGGCAACTATGCTGAGCGTGTTGGTGCAGGTGCACCTGTGTACCTTGCAGCCGTCATGGAGTACCTGGCAGCAGAAGTGCTCGAGCTGGCCGGTAACGCCGCCCGCGACAACAAGAAGACCCGCATTATCCCGCGTCATCTTCAGCTTGCCATTCGCAATGACGAGGAGCTGAACAAGCTCCTGTCTGGAGTCACCATTGCCCAAGGGGGTGTCCTTCCTAACATCCAAGCTGTGCTCCTCCCCAAGAAGACAGAGAAGAAATAAGAACCCAAGGTTCGTTCACACAAGACAACCTAACCAAACAGGCTCCTTTCGGAGCCACAGGATATCACTTAAAGAGAGAAATATACGACATCAACGTTTTGCAGGATAACACTCTGTGCAAATTGAGTGTAAATGTTTTTGAATGGTGTAGATGTGAAGGGGTACTGCGGGGGCCTGGGGTGGGGGACTTAAACGGGACTTAGAAGGGCGCAAGAAGCAGCAGCAGCTTTAGCAGCAGCAGCAAGGGAGGCGACCTTATTTTCACTCTGGTTCATTGACAGTACACATTTACCAGCAGCATACATTGGAGTCATATTGTAATTGTAGACTAATCAGTGTGGGCTAGCTAGCTAGCCAATTTGGGATAAACAGCAAGAATGTAATGTCCTCAATGAAGTAATGACATAGTTCAAGATACAATAAGTGAGGTGGCCTGAAGTCTTTGACAGTGTCACATTCAATAATATAGTGCTTTAAAGGTGTATCACAAAGTTTACATGCTGAGTGTTCCGGTATGGGTACAGCGTTACTAACTTGCCAGATGTGTCTGTATCCTAACCTAATTGTGGCCACGACTACATCACACAGGCAGGCAGGAGCAAGTTGTTTGGACACTATTCCTAGCCCCCTTGGTCCCTGTTCACCTACTGTAGCAGTAAGTAGGTACCTGTTGTAAATCGAAAGGTTGCGAATTCGTATTCAGGGAAAGTTGTTGGAGCTTCTAAACTTGAACTGACACAATCCGAGGAGTGGTGACCCGAGGATCACAGACACTATCTCTCCCTTCCTAACCTCCTGCTCCTTCCTCTGTCCTCCCAAAATTGAACCATGCTATCGCAAAGGTAATAATACAGGTAGAGACAACAACATATTTTCCTATTGTCTTATTATATATTAATAACAGAA
>NW_024739268.1:0-16367 GCF_018991925.1 Homarus americanus | reverse complement strand
AAATAACATGGTATATATTACTGAGCCTTCATCAGGGTTGGTGCCTCCCTCCAGGTTCCCAGAGGTACAACTATTGGTGACATTTTCTTATTCGATGGCAGCAGTTGAGTTAGATTCATTGGTTGGGAGGTACAGACAGAGTGTAAGTAGCTGTGGAAGTTTCGCGCTCCCTGATGTCGCCCAAATTGTCATAATTGAAGGTAACTGACTTGGCAACGGTAGTGCGTACGTTGGTCTTCTTAAGGATAGAGGCGGGTTGTTGGTCAGCAACATTGGATAGAACAATGAACTCAGCAGCTTGGCGGTCAAGGTTGTTCAAGGTACCATGGGCACTGTAGTAGTTAACTTCCAGTTTGTTAGTTGATTTTCGGCTGCGGCCAATGCTGTCACCATCCAATCGTCCAACAGCCTTATCACAGGAGGCTTCGTCAAAGTATCGGATGTATGCGAAGCCATAGTGTTCATTTGTGTTGTCTTTTGCGGGCATCACAAATAGGTCGATCTGTCCACATTCCTCAAACAATGGTCGAATCTGCTTAGGGGCCACACCAGGGTAGATGTTTGTTGCAACCACCACAAAGCTGGTGTCGAAGTCTACAACGAAATCCTTGCAAGCCTTCACCTCCACCTCAGACACCTTCGATACAGTGCGTCAGAACACCATTGTGATGTACTGACACTAACAGCTCTCTCACTGAGGTCAAATCAAAATTTGACCATACAGAAAGAATTACGGTTTAATAAGGTTGGAATTTAAAGAAATTGACAACAAAATGAAGCTCTGTTTATCACTATAGTGTTGAGGACTGGTGTTTGTAGAGATGATGGATGGTGTTATAATATGTAGTGATGATGGATAGTTTTATATGTAGTGATGAAGGATGGCGTTATATGTAGTAATGATGGATGGTGTTATATGTAGTGATGATAGGAGGGTAATATATGTAGTGATGATGGATGGTGTTATATATAGTGATGATGCATGATGATATATGTAGTGATGATGGTTGGTGTTATATGTAGTGATGCTGGATGGTGTTATATGTAGTGATGATGGATAGAGTTACATGTAGTGATGATGGATGATGTTATATGTAGTGATGATGGGTGGTGTTATATGTAGTGATATTGGATGGTGTTATATGTAGTGATGATGGATGATATTATATGTAGTGATGATAGGATGGTTCTATATGTAGTGATGGATGGTGTTATATGTAGTGATGATGGATGATGTTATATGTAGTGATGATAGGATGGTTTTATATGTAGTGATGATGGATGGTGTTATATGTAGTGATGATGCATGATGTTATATGTAGTGATGATGGTTGGTGTTATATGTAGTGATGCTGGATGGTGTTATATGTAGTGATGATGGATAGAGTTATATGTAGTGATGGATGATGTAATATGTAGTGATGATGGGTGGTGTTATATGTAGTGATGTTGGATGGTGTTATATGTAGTGATGATGGATGATATTATATGTAGTGATGATAGGTTGGTTTTATAGGTAGTGTTGATGGATGGTGTTATATGTAGTGATGATGCATGATGTTATATGTAGTGATGATGGGTGGTGTTATATGTAGTGATGCTGGATGGTGTCATATGTAGTGATGATGGATGGAGTTATATGTAGTGATGATGGATGATATTATATGTAGTGATGATGGTTGGTGTTATATGTAGTGATGTTGGATGGTGTTATATGTCGTGATGGATGGTTCTATATGTAGTGATGGTGGATGGTGTTATATGTAGTGATGATGGATCGTGTTATATGTAGTGATGATGGATAGTGTTATATGTAGTGATGATGATGGATGGTGTTATAAGTAGTGATGATGGATGTTGTTATATGTAGTGATGAAGGATGGTGTTAGTGAAGATTGTGAAGTGAGATGTAGTGAAGATTGTGAAGTGAGGTGTAGTGAAGATTGTGAAGTGAGATGTAGTGAAGATTGTGAAGTGAGATGTAGTGAAGATTGTGAAGTGAGATGTAGTGAAGATTGTGAAGTGGGATGTAGTGAAGATTGTGAAGTGAGATGTAGTGAAGATTGTGAAGTGAGATGTAGTGAAGATTGTGAAGTGAGATGTAGTGAAGATTGTGAAGTGAGATGTAGTGAAGATTGTGAAGTGAGATGTAGTGAAGATTGTGAAGTGAGATGTAGTGAAGATTGTGAAGTGAGATGTAGTGAAGATTGTGAAGTGGGATGTAGTGAAGATTGTGAAGTGAGATGTAGTGAAGATTGTGAAATGAGATGTAGTGAAGATTGTGAAGTGAGATGTAGTGAAGATTGTGAAGTGAGATGTAGTGAAGATTATGAAGTGAGATGTCGAGAAGATTGTGAAGTGAGATGTAGTCAAGATTGTGAAGTGAGATGTAGTGAAGATTGTGAAGTGAGATGTAGTGAAGAGTGTGAAGTGAGATGTGGTAAAGATTGTGAAGTGAGATGTAGTGAAGATTGTGAAGTGAGATGTAGTGAAGATTGTGAAGTGAGGTGTAGTGAAGATTGTGAAGTGAGATGTAGTGAAGATTGTGAAGTGAGATGTAGTGAAGATTGTGAAGTGAGATGTAGTGAAGATTGTGAAGTGAGATGTGGTGAAGATTGTGAAGTGAGATGTAGTGAAGATTGTGAAGTGAGATGTAGTGAAGATTGTGAAGTGAGATGTAGTGAAGATTGTGAAGTGAGATGTAGTGAAGATTTTGAAGTGAGATGTAGTGAAGATTGTGAAGTGAGATGTGGTGAAGATTGTGAAGTGAGATGTAGTGAAGATTGTGAAGTGAGATATAGTGAAGATTGTGAAGTGAGATGTGGTGAAGATTGTAAAGTGAGATGTAGTGAAGATTGTGAAGTGAGATATAGTGAAGATTGTGAAGTGAGATGTAGTGAAGATTGTGAAGTGAGATGTAGTGAAGATTGTGAAGTGAGATGTAGTAAAGATTGTGAAGTGAGATGTGGTGAAGATTGTGAAGTGAGATGTAGTGAAGATTGTGAAGTGAGATGTAGTGAAGATTGTGAAGTGAGATGCAGTGAAGATTGTGAAGTGAGATGTGGTGAAGATTATGAAGTGAGATGTAGTGAAGATTGTGAAGTGAGATGTAGTGAAGATTGTGAAGTAAGAAGTGGTAAAGATTGTGAAGTAAGATGTGGTAAAGATTGTGAAGTGAGATGTAGTGAAGATTGTGAAGTGAGATGTAGTGAAGATTGTGAAGTGAGATGTAGTGAAGATTGTGAAGTGAGATGTAGTGAAGATTGTGAAGTGAGATGTAGTGAAGATTGTGGAGTGAGATGTAGTGAAGATTGTGAAGTGAGATGTAGTGAAGATTGTGAAGTAAGATTATAAAGTAAACTGTAGTAATTGAGGTTAAACGAACGCCGGTTATTCTGTAGTGTATCCGTGTCTTGTTAACGTGGAACCAACATGGCGGTGGTTCTCAATATAGATACGTTATTTTGCCGGGAATTTCTGTCAAAACGAAATATGAATCAACCATATTTAGCCTAAATTAACCTAACGGCTTTATTATATATTCTAAGGTGTTTAAGTTGGATAGATAAGATCAGGTTAGGTAAAGTCAGGTTGGGTTAGGTTAGGTTAGTTTTGTTAATTTTGCCAGTTAGAGGCTAGTTTATTGTGCCCCCCATACACATCCTGTGAGCGGTAGTGCAAAGAGATTACAAAGTGGTGTTAGATGGGGTAGGTGGTTAAGTTAAGTTTCAATAGGTTAGGTTAGATTACGTCAGGTTGGATTAAGTTAAGTTAGGTTAGGTAGGTAATAAGTAGATAGGTTACGGTTGGTAGGTGGGAAAGTTAGGTTTGATTAGGTTAGCTTATGTCAGACGGGGAGGTTAGGTTCGATTATGTCAGGTTAGGTTCGATTATGTCAGGTTAGGTTAGATTACGTCAGGTTAGGTTAGATTACGTCAGGTTAGGTTAGATTATGTCAGGTTAGGTTAGATTATGTCAGGTTAGGTTAGATTATGTCAGGTTAGGTTAGATTATGTCAGGTTAGGTTAGATTATGTCAGGTTAGTTTATATTATGTCAGGTTAGGTTAGATTACGTTAGGTTAGGTTAGATTACGTCAGGTTAGGTTAGATTATGTCAGGTTAGGTTAGATTATATAAGGTTAGGTTAGATAATGTCAGGTTAGGTTAGATTATGTCAGGTTTGGTTAGATTATGTCAGGTTAGGTAAGTAGGTGGAGGTGGGTAAAAAAGGTTAGGTTAGGTCGGCAGGTTTTAGTGTAGGAGCTTAAGTAATCCCGTAAAAATTTCATGTTAATTTTTGACACCATACATCGTAATAATCCTTATAAACTATGTTAAGGAACTGTGGTGTAATTTTTTCTGAACAGTTTATTATAAGTTTTATGCCATTAAAGAAGTTTTATCAAAGAGTGGCGTAATGAACCACAGACGTATTACCATTAACTCCTAAGTAACTTAAAACATGACTAATAACCTATGAACATGTAGTATTATATCATTACAATTTAACGTAATATATTATAAATGCTGTTATAATATCTTAAGTGTGTTACAAACATGGCTGCTCATATATGCCATCCTGTCTCTGGCAAAGAAGAGATTGCAGTAAGTAAAATTAATTGCTAAAGACAAATACTGGAAATTAAACATATACTTATTACCATTATCTGAAAAACTTAGAACCACCGTTTTATATTTATTAAAAGTTTGTAGTGTTATACATCATGTGTATACAAGTCACAAGTTATTATTTACGACATTGCTTCAGTCCTCGTCATCAAAGTCTTCTGTGTACAACAGATTCCTTCACCTTGTTTAGGCATTTCTCATCATCTGCTTGACAGTTACACATCTCGGTGCATGTCATGCTATTCTTTCTGATTCTTACTGTATGAACATGACAATGATCCACATTTCCTGACGCCACATCCACATTTAACAAGTTCTGTGATTGCTTCTGGAGCTGGTGGTTGGTCTGATATTACTAGTATGAAACAGTCATTGTCAATCTTCCAGCCATGCTCTAATTGTGAAAGCATTTCACTGTCTGCATCACTTTAGAGTTGCTGCAGTCGCTGGTAGTTCTCCAGCTTCTGCCTGCGTTATCTTGAAGAGATGCCATCTAAGTTTTGACAGTTTAGTGAAAGTCATTCATGGACAGTAGAGCTTAAATACAAATTCCTCTAGACCAATATACATGTCTGCTGGAGGGCATTTGGTCTACTCAGCATCTTGAATGCATCTAGGACTTTTGTGTTAGATTTCATCAAAGTGCTCCAACATGCTTTCTTTCCTTTGCCAACAAATTTTCCAATGCAGTCAGATCCTGTGAAGGCATGGAAACCTGTAAGGCTCTCTGCCCAATGTGTCGTCGCTCACCAGTTCCTGTTATCATACTTGTATTTTCTCCAAGTTGAGGCTGCTTTAATATGCCAAACACATCAGTGTCTGGTGACTTGATATGTACAGTTCTGCCCTTCTGTGATGCATATACTGTATGTCCTGCTTAAGTTCTATAACTTGTGATAGCAATTTGATGGTTGAAGTCTTATTTGCTGCTTTCCACGACAGTAGATTAACCTTGGACAGCTTTTCCCAGATGCTCAATGGACCAACAATACGTTCCTTGACAAAATTTTCATAATTTTGTCTTCCAACTTCATATGCACATAGATTGTCATATTTGGCATTTTCTGGCATTACAGCTCCAGTTACCAAGTTTATAAGAGCATCATTTTCCTGGGATTACAGTCACCAATAACATTGTGTAGCTTCTGTACATCAGCATATTGACAGCTGACAATAGCTGTAGAGAGCTCATGGTGTTCTGTTCTTTTGTAATCTCTATGGTAGTATATGATCTTTTATCACCTTAGACACTCTGTGCGTCATGCCTCTCAAGTGATTTTTTTCCTCTCTTACTTCTCTGGACAAATACGACCTTTATCCCATCAGAAAAAATATCACCATATATTTTCTTAATCTACAGGTGCCAAGGTTTAAAATGACGGATGGTGTTAAAAATTAACCTGAAATTTTTACGTGACCACATATTGTCTTGTTGGGTTTCTGAGAGAACTTCACGGCTAAATAGCGCCTCTGTATTGATAGCCGGTACATGTCGTAATATCCACCGCTCATAGTTAAATATTTATGTCCGTTTATTTTGTCCTAATTTAAGTATCAAAGAGTGTTTTCATTTTTAAGTATCTTAAGTATCTTTTTTCCCCACTCCTAAGTATCTAAGTATGATTTATTTTCATTTATAAGTAACTAACCATATTTTTGTTTTCATTATAAAATGTGATTGATATAGACAACAGAAGTAAATATCAGCTGGAGGTCGTAAACGAAGCTGATGTGAAGTATTTTGACTCGCTGTTCCCACGAACTAATTGCTTCACTGGTTTATACCGAAGAAATAAAACCGTCAACGAACCATCCGATTCAAATGTGTCTTAGGCGATACAGGGTGTTTATGCGTCACTCTGATACCAAGAATGACTTTGTGTACTGTGGTGAAGTTGAGGGTAGGATAGGGTTGGGTTGGGTTGGGATGGGTTAGGATTACGCATGTGTAGGTATATTCTGTCGCATTTTATAGGTATCTTGCGTCTTTCTCTTTATTCCTTCTTTATCATGAGTATCTGTGCCTATTAATACACCACCTCGCAGGATAGTGGAAGAGGAATGGATAGTAACGAGATAATATTCTTCTTACATATACCTTAGCTTGATTACAGGTAACATCAGGTAGAAGTTACATGACTCTTAAGAGTTTTCCTCGACTTGGCTGATTCAACTGTAAGACTTGCTGTATTTATCCTTATTAAAATCCTCCACCTGTAAGACCATCCACTTGTAAGACCCTCCACCTGTAAGACCCTCTACTTGTAAGACTCTCCACTTGTAAAACCCTTTAGGGATTTGAAATACCTTCTCGTCTGACTGATGTTGGGGATTACTGGCCTCTTCGCCATTAGGCTATTTCGGCCGAAGCTGATGTCTTCTTTCTTCTTCTAATCTTAGTCTTCTTTCTTGCTACAACTAATCTGATGTTCTTGTTTCTTCTTTTCTTGTTATTCTTGTGTTCTTCTTGTTCTTAGTATTTTGGTTACTTCGTTCTTCTTGTTGTTTTATTTGGGATGAATTATGGTATGCGTGAGTGATATGATGGTGAGTTACTGACAGACCAGATGAAATGGCTTGTCAGGTGACTAGTTTCTATGTGATTATTTATTTTTTTTTTTTTTGTCTTTTGTAGCCCGTGTCTTTTTGTTTGAATATGTGTTGGTGGGTGTCAGTTTAACTTGATAAAAGTACGTGTTGTATGTAATGAAAAGGTTTGTGATGTGTCTCTCATGTTGTATGTTTTAATTTTTGTTTTATTCGATTTTATTTGCTTTGGGGCATGGTTACATACATATTATAGATATAAAAAGAGTTCATGCGTGTGTCAATCATAACATGCCGATAAAATGGGTCTCCTTGAGGAAGATTATTACAGCGTCACTTATGGTGACATCATCTTGCAATAAATTGGGTACAGTCAGCACGAAGCCTTGCTCGGCAGCTAGGATCACCAGCTGCCGGCGCTCTGGTTCGTACTGGCTGCACTCAGTCAGAATATGTCGGATGGAGAGAATTTTGTTACAAGTGGCACAGATAGGTGGGAAGGAATTGTCAAGATAGGCCTCTAGGTGGGTCAGATAGGTACAGTTCAGCCTAAGTCTGGCGAGAACGACCTCTTCCCTCCTATTCTTTCTATATGCTGAAGGCCAGTTTCCTATGTTAGGCTTCCAGTTGTTGTGAAGATTTAACCTAGTCCATTCAAGTTGCCACTTTCCAATTGCATATGTCTTCCCCAAGGAGAGACACGACTGAGGCTCCCAGGGTACATTAGTTGTCTCCCCGAGACCCACAGTTGCTCTTGCTAATCTGTCTGCCCGTTCATTGCCCCAAATGTTGCAATGCCCAGGCACCCACACCAGCACAATATTCTTGGCACACTCATGTAATTTATTAATAATGTTGCCCTGTATCTCATTGCTCGTAGTATCACCACCTTGAATTGCTTTAAGAGCTGACATGGAATCTGAAATGACAGCAACATCATTGACATTGCTTGTTATTGCAATGTCAATGGCTCTACTTATTGCAAACATCTCTGCAGAGAATAAGGTTGTATGCCGCGGCAGGCAGGAGCTCCACTCCCCGGGTCTAGGACAACTGGCCGCCGCCATCTGGCCGCAGCTGGCCGCAGCCCAACTGGCCGCGGGAAACTCGCCGCGGCCGACTGGCCGCCATATGGAACTTTTTGTTGACAACCTAACCTAACCTAACCTAACCTAACCTAACCAAACCTAACCAAACTGGGCTGCGGCCAGATGGCGGCGGCCAGTTGTCCCATTCCCCCACTCCCCGTCTCTGCTCCAGATACCGGCTCCAACGTTGTCGTCAGTCTTGGACCCGTCGGTGTACACGTGAGTATAGGCGCTGTATCCTTCCAGAAATTGATAGAAAAGTTGCCTCAGGAGCTCAGGATGAAAGTCATTCTTCGCTCCCGGAAGCCACGATGTTTCCACGGCGGACACAACGGTGGAACGTATCTATCAACGTCTTCGAAATGGATACCAGCACCCTGGCACAAGGTCTGCAGGCGGACAACCGAGGACGGGGACCTACGCAGCTGGAGGAAACGGAATTTAGCAACAGCACACCAACCTGGGTGGCCTGTGCCTCGCTTCCTAGCCGCACTCAACCCGTACCTTAGCGTCAACATGTCCCTCCTGATGTGAAGTGGAGGGACGTGGGCCTCAACCTCTAGTTTACCTACACGTGTACACCTGTAAGCACCCAGACATAGACGAAGGCATCGGTTCTGTATTCTGGTTAGCTTTGCGAGTGTGGTGTCGCATGCAGAAGCATACAACTGGCATCCATAATCAAGTTTTGATCTGATCAGGGTCTTATACACCATTAATAAAGATTTCCTATCGGCTCCCCATGTAGTACCTGATAAAACTTTCAGGATGTTTGTGACTTTAAGACATTTACTTTCAAGTTCGTTAATGTGGTTTTTCCACGTTAATTTCCGGTCAAAATGAACACCAAGAAATTTTACTGAAGTCTGAAATTTAATAGGAGTATCATTTAATTTTAATACTGGATTTCTAATGTTACGTTTCTTAGTGAAGACTACTCCTACTGTCTTCTCAACTGAAAACCTAAATCCCCATTGTATTGCCCACTGTTCCGCGGCTTTTAGGCCGGTTTGCACCCTTTGTGCAGATAGCCTCTCAACTCGAGAGGAGCGCCAGATTGCGCAATCGTCAGCAAACAAGGAGAATTTGAGGTCACTTAAGCTGGGGGCTGGTGATAGGAAATCATTAATCATTATAAGGAATAAAATTGGGCCCAGAACGCTACCTTGTGGAACTCCATTTTCAAAGACAAATGTGTCTGACTTTACGTTACCTTTTAATTTGACGGAAAAAGTCCTGTCTTGCAAAAAATTACTAATGAAAATTGGCAAATTACCTCTCAGACCCAAGGCGTGGAGCTTCATCATGAGGCCAGTCCGCCATGTCATGTCGAAAGCTTTTTCTATGTCTAAGAATACTGCAATTAATGTTTCTTTACTGCAAAGAGCTTTTGAGATGTCAGTTTCAAGACTTATTAAATGATCTAGTGTGCTTCTACCTTGGCGGAAACCACACTGTCGATCATTCAATAAGTTGTTACTTTCCAAAAAATACATTAGTCTACGCTTTATCATACGTTCCATGACCTTACACAGACAGTTTGTGAGCGAAATCGGACGGAATGAGTTGGTGTTGTTCGGGCATTTGTCCCTCTTCGGGATCGGTACGACATGGGCAAAGTGCCATGAGTTTGGAAACGTTCTGGACGTCCAGATCTCATTGTACACTTCTAGCAATTTGTCCAGGTTTCCCTGGTCAAGGTGCTTAATCATCTCGTATCGTATACCGTCAGGTCCAGGAGTAGAGCCCTTGCCCTTATTAATAGCAAAGGAAAGTTCCTCTGGGGAAAATGCTCGATTGTAGCCCTGTTCGTCCCCGTTCTCGAAGTCGAGATGCAAGAGCTCGGCACGATCACGGAACACGCCGAAGCGTGGATCATGATTGGTGGAGCTACTGGCATCTGCAAACTTCTGGCCTAGGGTGTTGGCAATGGCCTGGGGTTCGTCGAGAATCCGCCCTCCACTACTCACCTGTGGGATAAAACTTCTTCCTCCTTTGGATCTGACCCGGTTTATAGCCGACCATACCTCAGAGGAAGGGGTATCCTTGCTAATAGTGGAGACGAACGCCCGCCAAGACTCTCTCTTACACTCCCTGAGAATCCTCCTAGCCTTGGCTCTAGCTTTTTTATATTCAATTAAGTTTACAAGTGATGGAATTCTATTGAATAAACGACATAGCCTATTTCGCTCACAGACCACTCGTCGGCAGTCTGGTGTCCACCATGGAACTCCGGGCCTGTGGGTTTTTGCAGAAGTCTTAGGAATTGTTAAATCTGCTGCGTGTATTATAGCTTGTTGTATGTGTGTAATTTTGGTGTTGATGTCTTGTCCAATGGTGTCTATACGAACGGCTCCTGAGTAGGCCCTCCAGTCTGCTTTCCTAAGGTTGTAGCGCACCTCGGGAGTAGCCGTTGGGGCGCCACACTCGTAAGAAATGCAGATCGGAAAATGGTCGCTACCCAGAGAGTCGTCGTATGTAGAAAATTTACAATCTAATAGCAAGGCAGCATCAACTATAGAAAGATCTATAGCTGACGCTGTGCCAAATCATTCGTCCACTCGAGTCGCACTACCGTCATTCAGAAGAGACAAGTTGGAGTTGAGGATAGCTGCAGCCACCTGCTCTCCCCTCCCGTCACTCCGGACACTGCCCCACCGCAAATGGCGAGCGTTGAGGTCGCCAAGGATCATTTTCTTTCCTGGCAGTTGGTTAAATAGCTCCTCAAGCTCACCATCGTCAATGAGCCCGCCCGGAGGACAGTATAGTGAACAGATGGCAACATAGCCAGTCCGAATCCTAACTCTGCACGCCACAGCCTGCAGGTTCACGTTCAGATTGACTCTTTGCTGGGCAAATGAACTCCGAATGTATAGGGCTACCCCCCTTAGGTTGTCTCCCCTGTAGGACGTGTAGTTGTCGAATACAGGTGGGTCGTCGTGACCCGCAAGTAGCGTCTCTTGTAGGCAAAAAACGTCCGGCCGGAATAATGACATTAGTAAATGAAATTGAGCATTTTTATTCCTTGCACCTCTGCAATTCCACTGGATGATACTGAATTTTAAGTCTGAGAGTTGATATGGTCAGCGTTTTGGGCTTTATTTTTCTTTCCTCTTGTTTCGCGGGGGGAAAAGGGTACCGGGGAAGGATCCCCCGCATCAGATGAGCAGTCTTCCGGCTCCAAAGAGCCAGTACTCTGCTCGGCAGGGGCTCCCTGCCCCGGGGGTGTTGCAATATTGCGAAAGAATGGTTGTGGTGTTGAGTCTCTTGTCATGCTTTCTAGCTATTGTGATCTCCTCCTTACGTTGGGGTAGGTAAGGTTGCGAGTCTGTTTGGGTTTTGGGGTCAGGTATAACTTGTTGTTAGTTTCGGTCTCGTTATTAGTCGTAGTTGTATTTGTGTTCTCGTCTTTGGCGTCTGTGGTTGAATAACCGGTGATTGTGGAGTCAGTCTGTGTTGCGATGGTCTTGGTCTCAGTCTGCGTTCCAGTGGTGCACATTTTGGGAGGTGAGGTATTTTTGGATACAGCGGATGCAAAGGACATTCCAGGTGTTGGTGTCTGCAAGGACAACTCCACCTGCCTCTTAGCCTCCCTGTAGTCCAAATTGTTCTCTGCTCTCACCTTACTGATCTCATACTCCCTCAGGTAGGAAGGGCACTTCCTGTCTGAGGCAGCATGCTGACCCGAACAGTGGTAGCATTTTTCCTCCGTTTGTGTACAGTCATCGTCCCTGTGTCCGGTCTGAGCACATTTGGAGCATACCTGGGTGTTACGGCAGGCCTTTCCAGTGTGTCCAAACCTTTGGCAGTTAAAACAACGCATTGGGAATTGAATGTATGTTTTGGTCTGGACCCTCTCATATCCTACCAAGACATGAGTGGGCCTAACAAGTCCGTCAAAAGTGAGTACAGCTGTAGTCGATCGTTTTCGCTCACCGTCTGAGGTCTTCCTATTAAATACGAAAGCATCGACGACTCCTTGATCTTTCATGTGGTACTTAATTTCGTCATTACTCATCCCCTGAAATTCGTAGCTGTTAACTACAGCCTTACAGGTGTTGAGAAATGCTGGGATATACGGTTCCACAGTCGTTGAATGAAAAGTTTTTAGATTCAAGGCGTCCCTCATTTGCTGTGCGTCTTTAATGGTAACTTGGAGTTCGCCTTTTCTTGTCTTTCGGACTTTCTCCACGTCCCCTATCTGATCCTTAATGGCCTTCTGTATGATGAACCCATTAATTTTGTCAAACGAGGTAGACGTGTCAATAGTCCGAAAGTGGATTACTCGGGCCTTCTCAGTTGATACTTCTATGTTGCGTCTTTGTTGTGAAGTTTGGTCGGTAGCCGTTACATTGTCTGGGTTTGTCATTGGTCGTGGCAGTCGTGGGTCATGATTGGTCTCCCGCCTCTGCCTGTCCCTGCCTGGACGAGCAGAGGGGGGCTTGGAGTTTCCCCTCCCAGAGGGCATGGTTGGGGTGGCTGGGAACCACCCCTTGGGTACAGCTTTGCTTGTTTAATTACATGTATGGTTTTGGTGCACTAAGGTTATGCAAGGACCTTAGTGCAAAAAAAAAAATATTTTACTTAAGGGCGACCCCCGAACAGTGGTGTGCCTGCACGATCACAGACGTCACTGCTGGATTGGCCCAGGTTTTCCCCCGACCCCCACTGGAGACACACAATCCCACTCCGTGAGGTGTGCACCACTGGGGGGGCTCTAGCACGAATACTGAATTATAAAAATTCAGCAGGTGCCTCGGCCAGGGTAAGTAATAGAAAAAATGTAGTAAGAGAGAAAGCCCTCCTACCACGTGAGGAAGGACAACAGTTAGCGCTTCCCTCGCAGTTGTGTGGGTAACTCACACTAACTGTGGGGAGGGAATGCTAAGGTTGTCAATCCTGAGAGCTCGTGAGGTGTCAAAAATGGTACAAGTGACAAAGCCACTTTTAAAATGAATTTAATGAATGAATGAGTTGCTGTGAAATGCTGTGATGTTGTTGAACAGCAAGAACAAGTGCAAGTGCACAAGATGCAGCGGGCTATGGCGAACAGAAACCGTTGCGCAGAGTACTGTTCCCGCAAGAACGTCAGTCTCCTCCCGTGTCCAATCAGCCTCTCTGCCTTCTCGTCTTGGCTCCACTAGTACTGTACACACCCTCTCTAGCGTTAGTTTACAGTAATGTTGAAGTATATAATGAAGACTCACAGCTCATGGGTTAGAAAAACAAAAGATGCTTGTTTTATTTATTTATTTATTTATTTATTTATTTATAGTTTATTTTAGAATCCCCGAAAGTTAGAACAAAATGGCTGACGGGACTCACAAGCAGGCGGTGTTTACAGTATGGACCAAGAATAAAAAATAAATGAAAAATAAAATAAATAAATCGTAAATTGGTGCATTGTTTCTCCAGGGGTAATTATAGAAGTACAAATGTTCTCCAGCAGTGGGTAACGATCATAGTCACGTATAGAGCTTCCGACGCAGGTAGATTGATATAGATGCATTACCTTGAGTTAGTGGGTTACAGGGGCTTCTTACACGATAATATTAAAGGTGTTTTTTCCTTCTGTTTGTGGCACTTGAGGTGTTTAGGTTAGGTTTAATTAAAATGGTTTAGTAATAATAGTTATATTACGATAAGTTAAGTTGAATTTAGAACTTTTGATTTACATATATCGTGTTTTAGAAGGATTTGTTAGCTAATAAGTTTAATTTGGATAAGTTTAGTTTAATTTAGATCATTTGATTTTACAAGGTCGTATTATAATGACTGGAAACCATATAGAAACCTGTTAGAAGTAAATATTTCTACGGCAGTGAATGAGTAGGTCAATAAGTGGTGTATAGAGCTGCTGACGCAACTTAAACGGTATATACTGTACATTTTATGTTATCAGAGCTTTCCTGTTGTACGTAACCGCCTCCGTCAAAGTGTCTTAGTGGCTCATGTGAAGATTAGCCTCTAGTTTATTTAACCTCAAGATTAACTACACTGGCACTGCCTGACCTGACCTGACCTGATCTGACCTGACCTACCCTACCCTACCCTACCCTACCCTACCCTACCCTACCCTAACCTAACCTAACTTAATCTAACCTAACTTAACTTCCCATGTAGCGTTAGGTTAATCATTAGTTGAAATAAGCTGGGAGGGTTAATCTTCGTGTAATCTATCTTAATTAACAATTTTGGTCAGGTGAGGCCTTCTTTACCTTACTCGAGACCAGGAGGAGGAGGACTTGCTAACGTCTACAGATCATCTTCAACCAAGGCAGATATTGAATACCTTTTGTTTACCTTCGTGGCTTAAGAACACATCTTAACACCAGTAATTGATTATTGTATTCTAATAAAATTTACGGTGTATCTTTTGAACCAGATTTATTGTTTGACTTTTGTGAATGAGAAACTGGTTGAGGTGTATTGTGGTAAACATCCTTAAGAGCATCTCTGTGTGTTCTTACGACCTCAAAGTAACACAAAAGGTAGCCAATATCTACCCTTGGTCAGTCACTTTATGTAGATGTCAATTGTGTCATTTTTCTAGACTTAGTGCCCCCTGGAGGAGAAAGTAAATACAATGTTGATTTATTTTGGTCACAACACACGCTAGTAGATTATTTGTTCCTATTTAACTAAATAATTAACACTATGTAGCTAACTAATTATATGACTCAAAGATGGTAACTAATATGGCGTCGATATTGTTCACATACTCTATGATTAATAGATGTATTGTCTGTTTAATTTTAGGGAAGAATTTAATTTATAAACTTTTGAGAATCTGGATACAGGAGTTTTGTCTTTGCGCGCGCGTGTGTGTGTGTGTGTGTGTGGTGATGATGATGATGACGGATACTTTCCTCTGCAGTGAAAAAAATATCTTGACATTGCAAAGTTTAACTGTAAGCCGAAGGAACGTTTGTAATGTGACTTATTATGTGAAATTGTAACTTGAAATTCTTTGTGAAAAAATATTTCCCTATAAAGTTTGGCAGTAAATGAAGTGTTACATCAAGGTGTAACTTGTAGTTCCTTGTGGAGTAAATTACCTAAGTGGACGATACAGCTACTCCAGGGTGTAAGACCTAGAGTAGAAAGTCTTAAGACCTTACCTGAGGTTGAAAGACTCTTATAGTGGAACGTCTTAGTATTGAAACTTTAATTACAGTAAATAAAATATAATCTACCTAAACATTCCTTCACCTGGCGACAACTAATGATACAGGTGGTGTAATAGCTCTTTAAAATTCCTCCGTTTGATATAATAATGACCACACATGAACTTATAATGTGCAATATCTTGATAACACATTAGCTGTAACATTACATATAGTCCAGTGTATGTGTAGTGAGGGACATCTACCTAAATGAGTTACAGAATGTGGAGTTGAGGCAAAAAAATGTTGGGACATGTTTGAGATCATCAGTTGAGCCAAACGTTTATACTCAATATTGTTTTAATGGTATTTTAGAGCGACCGAAAAATGTAAACAAAATGGCCGGTTAGGCTCGGGGGATCCACGAGTCCTCTTATGAAGGATCGACAATAAATGAAAACAAATCAGATTAATTTAAACACATTTCCAAGAGTATTAGATCCAGTAAAGAGAGAAAATTAATACTTGATATTTGTAGAAGTTTTTTTTTTTCGTCCGTTTTCGTCTTGGTTAAAACAATTGTGGTCATAAGAACAGGCGAACACAAGAAAGTGGGAGTTACTGCAGGAGGCCGACTGGCCCATACAGGCAAGTGAATCCTTCACACCCATCCCAGCACTTCCATGTGCCTATCCAACTTGGTCTTGAAGCCTTAGCCGCCCCGATCCTACTATAGCACTTGGTAGCCTATTCCACATATCCACAACTCTATTACCAAACCAGTGCTTGCCTATATCCTTTCTGAATCGGAATTTATCTAATTTAAAGCCATTTGTTCTAGTTATTTCGTTATTACTGAGCTTCAGAACATCTTCCATTTTACCCTTGTTAATCCCACTTACCCACTTGTACACCTCTATCATATCTCCCCTAACTCTACGCCTCTCTAATGAATGTTAGCCTAAGCTTTTCAGTCTTTCTTCATATGGAAGGTTT